>NW_026576245.1:10000-20000 GCF_028641065.1 Leucoraja erinaceus
TCTCCCTCTCTCTCTCTCTCCCTCTCTCTCTCCCTCTCTCTCTCTCTCTCTCTCTCTCTCTCTCTCTCTCTCTCTCTCTCTCCCTCTCTCTCTCCCTCTCTCTCTCTCTCTCTCTCTCTCTCTCTCTCTCCCTCTCTCTCACACTCTCTCTCTCTCTCTCTCTCTCTCCTCTCTCTCTCTCCCTCACACACACACACTCTCTCACCCACACTCCCCCGCACTCCCCCACTCCCTCACTCACTCACACACTTCCCTTGACACCCCCACCCCTCCCCCCTCCCCAACACAAATCACCTTCCTGATCCACCCCAGGTTTTGATATAGGTGTGAGGCAACATTTATTTTGCTACATATGTCCGCGCGTCCTTATATAGGTAACGGTATTGAGCTGAATGTTAGCGGCAGGGGGGGGGGGGGGGGGGGGGGGGGACCGTGATAGTCGCGGTGAGTCGGAGAGGACCGTGATAGCCGCGGTGAGTCGGAGAGGACCGTGATAGCCGCGGTGAGTCGGAGTGGCCGAGCGCGGGCGGGCGGGGGGTGGGGCGGGAGAGAGTCGTGCGGTGGAACTGTAAGATGGCGGCGTTTGGTACGGGCCCAGCGCAGGGCGGCAAAATCCGTCGGGGATGTGCTTGCAGGGCGAGTCTTAACCTCGATACGTAGCGGTGACACGAGGCGGTGCAGCATAGGTTTCACCAGGATAAATGCTGGAGAAACTCAGCGGGTGCAACAGCATCTGTGGAGCGAAGGAAATAGGTAACGTTTCGGGACGAAACCCTTCCGGGTTTCGGCCCGAAACGTTGCCTATTTCCTATAGTGGAGATTGTTCAACTCTTTGCATGGAGCGAAGGAAATAGGCGACGTTTCGGGCCGAGACCCTTCCTCAGACTTCTTAAGTCCCCGGGATGGCGGGACTGTCATACGCTGAGAGAATGTGGAGCGGCTGTGGGCTTGTACACTCTGTGGAGTTTAGAAGGATGAGAGGGGGGGGGGATCTCATTGAAACATGTAAGATTATTAAGGGTTTGGACACGCTAGAGGCAGGAAACACGTTCCCGATGTTGGGGGAGTCCAGAACCAGGGGCCACACACAGTTTAAGAATAAGGGGTCGGCCATTTAGAACGGAGACGAGGAAACACTTTTTCACACAGAGAGTGGTGAGTCTGTGGAATTCTCTGCCTCAGAGGGCGGTGGAGGCCGGTTCTCTGGATGCTTTCAAGAGAGAGCTAGATAGGGGGGGGGTCCATTCACTCGCGGGAAATTCTTGTCAATAATGGACGTGTTGCCATTAAACCCTCCCGCAGGTCCCTAACCTCACATGGATAGGACGGGTTTGGAGGGATATGGGCCAAGAGCAGGCAGGTGGGACTAGTGTAGATGGGGCATGTTGGGCCGGTATGGGCAAGATGGGCCGAAGGGCCTGTTTCCGTGCTGTATCACTCTGTGACTTTAAGGAAGAGATAGATAGATTGTTGATTAGTGCGGGTGTCAGGGGTTATGGGGAGAAGGCAGGAGAATGGGGTTAGGAGGGAGAGATAGATCAGCCATGATTGAATGGCGTAGTAGACTCGATGGGCCGAATGGCCTAATTCTTCTCCAGGGTCAACAGGGCCGTGCGGTGGATGTGATGTACACGGACCTCCAAAGGCTTTCGGTAACTCCGTACGAACGTGTTGTGCGTCTCCACGCCGACCAGCGCGCCGTTCACCAAAAGTCCCCGTTGCCGTTCCATCTCCAGACTGAGCAAGCCGGCAGATTCTGCCTCCCCTCCCCCCCCCCCCTCAGTCACCGCTTGCGCCACCATTAGTGATCAATGACTCCCCTCCTCCACTCCCTCAGTCACCGCGCGCCACCATTAGTGATCAATGACTCCCCTCCTCCACTCCCTCAGTCACCGCGCGCCACCATTAGTGATCAATGACTCCCCTCCTCCACTCCCTCAGTCACCCTGAGCCACACGTTGCTCCGCCGCTCCCAGTCCCGGTCGGATGGCTCCCCTCTCTTGCCGCTCATCTCTTCTGCCAGCCGATCATCACCTTGGAGACAAAGTTGACGATGGCCGGGGCCGGCTGGTTGGAGTCCATCTCGGCAAACAGGTGGCAAACGTTGTCCGTGGTACTGCCCTGCTTCCTGGCCACGAACCCAAAGAGCCTGGCCGGAGAGAGATCGAGAGAACGAGAGATATTTAACCATGTACACCAATGACAGCGCGGAAACAGGGGCCCATCCCGGCCCTTCTAGTCCCCTGGGTAGACCAAAATGCCGGAGAAACTCAGTGGGTGCAGCAGCATCTACGGAGCCAGGTCTGGGCTGTGTCCACAACTCTGCGATTTCTCGCGTGTCTTGGACCGAGCTGTTCCCAAACCGTGTTCCAGAGAGCTGAGGACAAATGGTCGATCACCCCGCCATCCTCCTTCTGCCCCCCCCCCCCCTCCACCCAACCAAACAGCGAGATCTGGGTGTCATGGTACACCAGTCATTGAAGGTAGGCATGCAGGTGCAGCAGGCAGTGAAGAAAGCGAATGGTATGTTAGCATTCATAGCAAAAGGATTTGAGTATAGGAGCAGGGAGGTTCTACTGCAGTTGTACAGGGTCTTGGTGAGACCGCACCTGGAGTATTGCGTACAGTTTTGGTCTCCTAATCTGAGGAAAGACATTATTGCCATAGAGTGAGTACAGAGAAGGTTCACCAGACTGATTCCTGGGATGTCAGGACTTTCCTATGAAGAAAGACTGGATAGAGTCGGCTTGTACTCGCTGGAGTTTAGAAGATTGAGGGGGAGATCTTATAGAAACTTACAAAACTCTTAAGGGGTTGGACAGGCTAGATGCAGGAAGATTGTTCCCGATGTTGGGGAAGTCCAGGACAAGGGGTCACAGTTTAAGGATAAGGGGGAAATTCTTTAGGACCGAGATGAGAAAAACATTTTTTTTCACACACACAGAGAGTGGTGAATCTGTGGAATTCTCTGCCGCAGAAGGTAGTTGAGGCCACACAGTTCATTGGCTATATTTAAGAGGGAGTTAGATGTGGCCCTTGTGGCTAAAGGGATCAGGGGGTATGGAGAGAAGGCAGGTACAGGATACTGAGTTGGATGATCAGCCATGATCATATTGAATGGCGGTGCAGGCTCGAAGGGCCGAATGGCCTCTACTCCTGCACCTATTGTCTATGTTTCTAACCTCCAGCAACCACCTGCAACCTCCGGGAACCGCACAGAAACCTTGGGTGGGGCGCAAAGTCTCCAGAGGTTTCCGTTCAGGTTTCCTAAGTGGGACAGGGGCATGTCTCACCTAGTCCCACCTGCCTGCACTCATACCATAACCCTCCATTCCCTTCTCATCCATATGCCTATCCAATTTATTTTTAAATGATACCAATGAACCTGCCTCCACCACTTCCACTGGAAGCTCATTCCACACCGCTACCACTCTCTGAGTAAAGAAGTTCCCCCTCATGTTACCCCTAAACTTCTGTCCCCTAATTCTCAAGTCATGTCCTCTTGTTTGAATCTTCCCTACTCTCAGTGGGAAAAGCTTATCCACGTCAACTCTGTCTATCCCTCTCATCATTTTAAAAACCTCGATCAAGTCAAATTTAAGAAGGAACTGCAGATGCTGGAAAAATCGAAGGTGGACAAAAATGCTGGAGAAACTCAGCGGGTGCAGCAGCATCTATGGAGCGAAGGAATAGGTGACGTTTCGGGTCGAGACCCTTCTTCAGACTGATGTGGGGGTGGGGGGGGGGGGGAAGAAGAAAGGAAGAGGCAGAGACAGTGGGCTGTGGGAGCTGGGAAGGGGAGGGGAAGGAGGGAGAAAGCAGGGACTACCTGAAATTGGGGAAGTCAATGTTCATACCGCTGGGGTGTAAACTACCCAAGCGAAATATGAGGTGCTGCTCCTCCAATTTGCGGTGGGACTCACTCTGGCCATGGAGGAGGGACAGGACAGAATGGGAGTGGGAGTTGAAGTGCTGAGCCACCGGGAGATCAGGCTGGTTAATGCAGGGGTAGGGTGTTGACGTGGATAGAAAATTGGTTGGCAGACAGGAAGCAAAGAGTAGGAGTGAACGGGTCCTTTTCAGAATGGCAGGCAGTGGTGAGTGGAGTGCCGCAAGGCTCGGTGTTGGGGCCGCAACTGTTTACCATATATATTAATGATTTGGAAGAGGGAAATAGGAGCAACACTAGCAAGTTTGCGGATGACACAAAGCTGGGTGGCAGAGTGAATTGTGAAGAGGATGTTAGGAGGTTGCAGGGTGACCTGGACAGGTTGAGTGAGTGGGCAGATGCGTGGCAGATGCAGTATAATATAGATACATGTGAGGTTATCCACTTTGGCGGCAAAACCAATGGGGCAGATTATTATCTCAATGGGGTTACGTTAGGTAAGGGGGAGGTACAGCGAGACCTGGGTGTCCTTGTACACCGGTCACTGAAAGTTGCCGTGCAGGTACAGCAGGCAGTGAAGAAAGCTAATGGAATGTTGGCCTTCATAACAAGAGGATTTCAGTATAGGAGTAAAGAGGATCTTCTGCAGTTGTATAGGGCTCTGGTGAGACCACATCTGGAGTATTATGTACAGTTTTGGTCTCCTAATTTGAGGAAGGACATCCTTGTGATTGAGGCAGTGCAGCGTAGGTTCACGAGATTGATCCCTGGGATGGCGGGACTGTCATATGAGGTAAGATTGAAAAGACTAGGCTTGTATTCACTGGAGTTTAGAAGGATGAGGGGGTATCTTATAGAAACATATCCAATTATAAATGGACTGAACAAGCTAGATGCAGGAAAATGTTCCCAATGTTGGGCGAGTCCAGAACCAGGGGCCACAGTCTTAGAATAAAGGGGAGGTCATTTAAGACTGAGGTGAGAAAAAAACTTTTACACCCAGAGAGTTGTGAATTTGTGGAATTCCCTGCCACAGAGGGCAGTGGAGGCCAAGTCACTGGATGGATTTAAGAGAGAGTTAGATAGAGCTCTAGGGGCTAGTGGAGTCAAGGGATATGGGGAGAAGGCAGGCACGGGCTATTGATAGGGGACGATCAGCCATGATCACAATGAATGGCGGTGCTGGCTCGAAGGGCCGAATGGCCTCCTCCTGCACCTATTGTCTATGTTTCTATGAGGTGCTGCTCCTCCAATTTACGGTGGGACTCACTCTGGCCATGGAGGAGGCCCAGGACAGAATGGGAGTGGGAGTTGAAGTGCTGAGCCACCGGGAGATCAGGCTGGTTAATGCGAACTGTGCGGAGGTGTTGGGCGAATCGATCGCTAAGCCTACGCTTGATCTCACCGACGTAGAGCAGCTGACACATAGAGCAGCGAATGCAATAGATGAGGTTGGAGGAGGTGCAGGTGAACCTGTGCCGAACCTGGAAAGACTGCTTGGGTCCTTGGATGGAGTCAAGGGGGGCTGTAAAGCGACAAGTGTAGCATTTCCTGCGGTTGCAAAGGAAAGTGCCTGGGGAGGGAATGGTTTGGGTGGGAAGGGACAAATTGACCAGGGAGTTACGGAGGGTGCGGTCTCTGCGGAAAGCAGACGGGGGAGGAGATGGGAAGATGTGGCCAGTGGTGGGATCCCATTGGAGGTGGCGAAAATGTCGGAGGATTATCTGTTGTACGTGATGGCTAGTAGGGTGGAAGGTGAGGACAAGGGGGACCCTGCCCTTGTTACGAGTAGGGGGGGATGGGGAGTGAGAGCAGAGTCACGGGGTATAGAAGTGACCCTGGTGAGAGATATGGAAGGGTAAGGTGTGAAAACAAGTGAGGTTGAAGGAAAACATAGAATGGTTCATCAAGGAAGGACATTATTGCCATAGAGGGAGTGCAGAGACGGTTCACCAGACTGATTCCTGGGATGTCAGGACTGTCTTATGAAGAAAGACTGGATAGACTTGGTTTATACTCTCTAGAATTTAGAAGATTGAGAGGGGATCTTATAGAAACTTACAAAATTCTTAAGGGGTTGGACAGGCTAGATGCAGGAAGATTGTTCCCGATGTTAGGGAAGTCCAGGACAAGGGGTCACAGCTTAAGGATAAGGGGGAAATCCTTTAAAACCGAGATGAGAAGAACTTTTTTTCACGCAGAGAGTGGTGAATCTCTGGAACTCTCTGCCACAGAGGGTAGTTGAGGCCAGTTCATTGGCTATATTTAAGAGGGAGTTAGATGTGGCCCTTGTGGCTAAGGGGATCAGGGGGTATGGAGAGAAGGCAGGTACAGGATACTGAGTTGGATGATCAGCCATGATCATATTGAATGGCGGTGCAGGCTCGAAGGGCCGAATGGCCTCTACTCCTGCACCTAATTTCTATGTTTTTATGTTTCTATGTCAATTCCTGCTGTTGTTTTGGTCCCCTCATTTGAGGAAGGACATTCTTGCTATTGAGGGAGCCCAGTGTAGGTTCATCAGGTTAATTCCCGGGATGGCGGGACTGTCATATGCTGAGAGAATGGAGCGGCTGTGGGCTTGTACACTCTGGAGTTTAGAAGGATGAGAGGGTATCTCATTGAAACATATATGAGATTATTAAGGGTTTGGACACGCTAGAGGCAGGAAACATGTTCCCGATGTTGGGGGAGTCCAGAACCAGGGGCCACACAGTTTAAGAATAAGGGGTAAGCCATTTAGAACGGAGACGAGGAAACATTTTTTCTCACAGAGAGCGGTGAGTCTGTGGAATTCTCTGCCTCAGAGGGCGGTGGAGGCCGGTTCTCTGGAGAGAGAGCTTTCAAGAGATAGGGCTCTTAAAGATAGCGAGAGAGAGTCAGGGGATATGGGGAGAAGGCAGGAACGGGGAACTGATTGGGGATGATCAGCCATGATCACATTGAATGGCGGTGCTGGCTCGAAGGGCCGAATGGCCTCTACTCCTGCACCTGTTGTCTATTGTCGGCTGAGGGGAAGATGCTATCGAGGCTACAATCAGTAATATGAATCATTAGGGCAGTGGAACTAGTCAGGGTGTTTAAGTAGGAACTGCAGATGCTGGAAAATCGAAGGTAGACAAAAGTGCTGGAGAAACTCAGCGGGTGCAGCAGCATCTATGGAGCGAAGGAAATAGGCAACGTTTCGGGCCGAAACCCTTCCGGGTTTCGGCTCGAAACGTTGCCTATTTCCTTCAGGGTTTCATCCCGAAACGTTGCCTATTTCCTTTGCTCCATAGATGCTGCTGCACCCGCTGAGTTACTGTATTTTAGTCCAGACAGTGGGCTGAAAGATGGCAGATGGAGTTTAATGCGGATAAATGTGAAGTTACTCCTTCTTCCTCCAGCAACCCTTCTTCAGACTGGTCAGGGAACTGGGGTGGGGGAGGGACAGAGAGAGAGAGAGGGGCAAAGGCTAGCATGGAGGAGTTGGGCCGAAGGGCCTGTTTCTGTGCTGGGCAAGTTGTGACGTGGGGGGGTCAGAGATGAGACTTACTTTGAGGAGCTTCCATCAGACTTGGTCCACCTGCAAGAGAGGAGGTCATTAGTCACTCATGGTCAACGGGTCAACTGTCCACTCATCTTCAGTTTAGTTTAGAGATACAGCACGGAAACAGGCCCTTCGGCCCCACCGAGCCCGTGCCGACCAGCGATCCCCGCACACTAACACTATCCTACACACACTGGGGGACAATTTACATTTACACCAAAGTCAATTAACCTACAAACCTGCATGTCTTTGGAGTGTGGGAGGAAACCGGAGCGCCCGGAGAAAACCCACGCAGGTCACGGGGAGAACGTGCAAACTCCGTACAGACAGCGTCCGTAGTCGGGATGGAACCCGGGTCTCTGGCGCTGTGAGGCAGCACCTCTACCCGCTGCGCTGGTGTGGGCAAGTTGGGCTGAAGGGCCTGTTTCCGTGCTGTATCACTCTGTGACTCCCCACCTACAGCTACACACACACACACACACGCACACACGCACACACACACACACACACGCACTCACACACACCCACACGCACACACACACACACACACGCACGCACACACACACACACACACTCGCACACACACACACTCGCACACACACACTCGCGCACACACACACACACACACACACACACACACACACACACACACACACTCGCACACACACACACTTACACACACACACACACTCGCACACACACACACTCACACTCACACACACACTCACACACACACACACTCGCACACACACACACACACACACTCGCACACACACACACACACTCACACACACACACACTTGCACACACACACTCGCGCACACACACACACACACACACACACTCGCACACACACACACACACACACACACACACACACACACACACACACACACACACACACACACGTACACACACACACACACTTACACACACACACTCACACACACACACACACTCACACACACACACACACACACACACACACACACTCACACACACACACACACACACACACACACACACACACTCGCACACACACACACACACACTCGCACACACACACGTACACACACACACACACTCGCGCGCACACACACACACACACACATGCACACACACACGCACACACACACACTCAATTCGGACTGTAAACGCCTATCTCACCAGGGACTAACTCTCCAGAACGTTTTTCCTTCTATTATTTATTATGTAAAAGAATATGTGTGTTATGATTGTGTTTATAATTTGTTTGGTTGTTTTGTTGTTTGTCTTTTGCACAAAAGTCCGCGAGCATTGCCACTTTCATTTCACTGCACATCTCGTATGTGTATGTGACAAATAAACTTGATTTGACTTGGCACTCGGACACACAGTCACACACGCACACACACACACACACAGTCACACACGCACACACACACACTCTCACACACACACACACACACACACACGTACACACACACACACAAACCCACAGACCGTACTGTGTGTGTGAGTGCGAGTGTGCGTGTGAGATTGTGTGTGCGTGTGTGTCTTTATTAGTTTGTGTGTGCGTGTGGGTGAGATAATAAACAGTTCAGTGTCAATCACAGTGGCCACGACCAACTTGTCTTGTGGACACAGCCCAGACCATCACACGCACACACGCACGCACGCACGCACACACACACACACAGTACACTGTGTATAACTACACACCTCCCGGTCACTATGCACCCCCAGTTATCCACTGCCCAGCCCCTCAACCCCCCCCCAAAGATCCCCTCTCCCCCCTCCCCCCCACCCACCCTCCCCCCCCTCCTCTCCCCCCACCCCACGGTGACAGACCCCCACCCCCACCTTCTCTCCTGTGGGTCCACGTCACAGAAGGTCACGCTGCCGATGGGATAGTGCCGACGGAAGAACAATCTAGAACAAGAAAAAAAAACGCTTGACTCTGCACAAAATCACCGACAACCGTCTCCATCAACAGAGGGAGAGAGGAACCGCAGATGCTGGTTTACAGCCAATATAAGACACAGAGTGCTGGAGTAACTCAGCGGGTCAGGCAGCATCTGTGGAGAACATGGATAGGTGACGTTTCACAGAGTGCTGCAGTAACTCAGCAGGTCAGGCAGCATCTGTGGTGAACATGGATAGGTGACGTTTCACAGAGTGCTGGAGTAACTCAGCGGGTGCAGCAGCATCTATGGAGCTAAGGAAATAGGCAACGTTTCGGGCCGAAACCCTTCCGGGTTTCAGCCCGAAACGTTGCCTATTTCCAGAAGGTTCGGCCCGAAACGTTGCCTATTTCCTTAGCTCCATAGATGCTGCTGCACCATAACTCAGCGGGTCAGGCAGCATCTGTGGGGAACATGGATAGGTGACGTTTCACAGAGTGCTGTAGTAACTCAGTGGGTCAGGCAGCATCTGTGGAGAACATGGATAGGTGACGTTTCGGGTTGAGACCCTTCTCCAGACTGATGGAGAAGGGGGGAGAGATCTGGATGAGAGCAGGTGAAGCGTATAAGATAGGCAGATGGATGACAAAGGCTGGAGATGAAAAGACAAAAGGCTGTGAGATCTGGAGATGACAAGAC
>NW_026576245.1:25000-42500 GCF_028641065.1 Leucoraja erinaceus
CCTATCTAGCTCTCTCTTGAAAGCATCCAGAGAACCGGCCTCCACCGCCCTCTGAAGCAGAGAATTCCACAGACTCACAACTCTCTGTGAGAAAAAATGTTTCCTCGTCTACGTTCTAAATGGCTTGCTCCTTATTCTTAAACTGTGGCCCCTGGTTTTGGACTCCCCCAACATCTCCCCTTTAGAGCCTCAGCGTTACATGTCTGTAGTATCATCGAGATCTATCCTTGTGATTGGGGCAGTGCAGCGTAGGTTCACCAGATTGATCCCTGGGATGGCGGGACTGTCATATGAGGAAAGATTGAAAAGACTAGGCTTGTATTCACTGGAGTTTAGAAGGATGAGGGGGGGGGCTTATAGAAACATATACAATTGTAAAAGGACTGGACAAGCTAGATGCAGGAAAAATGGTCCCAATCTTGGGCGAATCCAGAACCAGGGGCCACAGTCTTAGAATAAAGGGGAGGTCATTTAAGACTGAGGTGAGAAAAAACTTTTTCACCCAGAGAGTTGTGAGTTTGTGGAATTCCCTGCCACAGAGGGCAGTGGAGGCCAAGTCACTGGATGGATTTAAGAGAGAGTTAGATAGAGCTCTAGGGGCTAGTGGAGTCAAGGGATATGGGGAGAAGGCAGGCATGGGTTATTGATAGGGGATGATCAGCCATGATCGCAATGAATAGAAACATAGAAACATAGAAATTAGGTGCAGGAGTAGAGGCCATTCGGCCCTTCGAGCCTGCACCATTTGCCATTCAATATGATCATGGCTGATCATCCAACTCAGTATCCCGTGCCTGCCTTCTCTCCATACCCTCTGATCCCCTTGGCCACAAGGGCCACATCTAACTCCCTCTTAAATATAGCCAATGAACTGGCCTCAACTACCCTCTGTGGCAGAGAATTCCAGAGATTCACCACTCTCTGTGTGAAAAAAGTTCTCCTCATCTCGGTTTTAAAGGATTTCCCCCTTATCCTTAAGCTGTGACCCCTTGTCCTGGACTTCTCCAACATCGGGAACAATCTTCCTGCATCTAGCCTGTCCAACCCCTTAAGAATTTTGTAAGTTTCTATAAGATCCCCTCTCAATCTCCTAAATTCCAGAGAGTACAAACCAAGTCTATCCAGTCTTTCTTCATAAGACAGTCATGGCGGTGCTGGTGCTGGCTCGAAGGGCCGAATGGCCTCTACTCCTGCACCTATTGTGTATGTTTCTATGCTGTGTGGGGGCTGTACTGATCCCACCCTGCTGGTTTGGGCATCGGTCGATGTTGCAGGCCCCAGCTGTTTTTCCCACTACACTACAGACTCCAGAAAGACTGAGTCACAACCTCGCCCCAGAGTTGCTCAGGGCCCAGCCACACACATCCCACAATTGTTCAGCCCTCAGCTCATAAACAACATGTACCGAGGAAACATCTGCCTCCAGCTCACAACTCTCTCTGTGGCTCTGGGACAGGGTCCAGAGGAGGTTGGCTCAAACGATCCCAGCAATGAGAATAAGGGAGTAAGCCATTTGGAACGGAGACGAGGAAACACTTTTTCCACACAGAGAGAGAGAGAGTTGTGAGTCTGTGGAATTCTCTGCCTCAGAGGGCGGTGGAGGCTGGTTCTCTGGAGAGAATTCTTTCAAGAGAGAGCTAGATAGGGCTCTTAAAGATAGCGGGGAGAGAGAGTCAGGGGATATGGGGAGAAGGCAGGAACGGGGAACTGATTGGGGATTTCTCTGGCGATGGGAGGCAGCAACTCTGCCCAGTGCTCCACCGTGACCCCACTCACCATGTTCAGGGACCACGAGTTTACACGGTAACGCCAGCGGGGTGATGGAGTGTTGGTAGACAGGCAGAGTAACCAAGTTGTCTGGAACTACTTACAGAGGGGGGGAGGGAGGGGGGGGGGGGGAGGGGGGGAGAGAGGGGGGGGGAGAGAGAGAGAGAAGGGGGGGAAGGAAAGAGGGGGGGGGGGTGAGAGGGGGGGGGAGGGGGGGGGGGGGGGTAGGGGGGGGGGGGGGGGGAGAGAGAGAGGGGGGGGTAGAGAGGGTGGGTGGAGAGAGAAGGGCTCCTGTTAGTGATCACAGAGATGAGACACTTATGTCACTCCCCCACCCACCACACTCCCTCCCCCTCCCCCCCCCCCCCCCCTCCCCCCCGGCCCTCTCCCCTCCCCCCGCCCGCTCCTCTCCCTCTCTCCCCCTCTCCCCCCTCTCTCCCTCCCCCCTCTCCTCCCCCTCCCCCCTCCTCTTCTCCCCCCCGCCCCTCACTCCCCCACCCACACTACCTCTCCCCCCCCCTCCCCCCTCTCTCTCTCCCCTTCCCCCCCTCTTCCCTCCTCTCCCCCCCTCCCCCTCCCTCTCCCCCTCCCCCTCCCCCCCCCCTCTCCCCCCCCCTCCCCCCCCCCCCATCCCTGCCTCTCGCCTGCTCTCTCTCCCCTTCCCCTTCCCTCTCCCTCCTCTCTCCCTCCTTTCTCTCTCCCCCCCTCTCTCTTATTCTCTCCCCCCCTCTCCCCCCCCCCCCCCCCCCCCTCACCAAAGTAGGGTTCATTGGGAAACCCTTTCACCTCCACTCCTTTGGCGCTGGTCTCAATGAGGAAGTGCCGGACCAGTTCGTTGGTCAGATCACCTGTGCAACAGATAATACAGGAGGTCAGTGCAGTGTCCAGCGCTCCCACAACTCTCCGCCCCGTATCTGAGGAAGGATGTGCCGGCTCTGGAGAGAGAGAGGGTCCAGAGGAGGTTTACAAGAACGATCCCAGGAATGAGTGGGTTAACATACGATGAACGTTTGTCGGCACTGGGCCTGTACTCGCTGGAGTTTAGAAGGATGAGCGGGGACCTCATTGAAACTTACAGAACAGTGAAAGGCCTGGACAGAGTGGATGTGGAGAGGATGTTTCCACTAGTGGGAGAGTCTAGAGTCTAGGACCAGAGGTCACAGCCTGAGAATTAAAGGATGTTCCTTTAGGGAGAGTTTGGGATTTGAAACACAGAAAATAGTTTCGAGCCGGCACTTAAACTGTGTCTGTGGCCCCTGGTTCTGGACTCCCCCAACATGTTTCCTGCCTCTAGCGTGTCCAAACCCTTAATAATCTTATATGTTTCAATGAGATGCCCTCTCATCCTTCTAAACTCCAGAGTGTACAAGCCCAGCCGCTCCATTCTCTCAGCATATGACAGTCCCGCCATCCCGGGAATTAACCTGGTGAACCTACGCTGGGCTCCCTCAATAGCAAGAATGTCCTTCTCACCACAGATGCTGCCTGACCCGCTGAGTTATGGTGCAGCAGCATCTATGGAGCAAAGGAAATAGGCAACGTTTCGGGCCGAACCTTCTGGAAATAGGCAACGTTTCGGGACGAAACCCGGAAGGGTTTCGGCCCGAAACGTTACCTATTTCCTTAGCTCCATAGATGCTGCTGCACTCGCTGAGTTACTCCAGCACTCTGTGAAACGTCACCTATCCATGTTCTCCACAGATGCTGGAGTCACCCACCTTGTGTGAAACGCTGTAGTTTTATCATTTTGGCTGAGTTAGCAGAAAGCAGCTCCCATTATATCAAATGTGCATCGTAAACATATAACGCACTAAATAATTAAATTCGATGAAAAAGGTTTTAATTTCTTAATGTATTCAGTGGCAGCTTGCCATGGGAAACTGCTGGCTCATTGATCGAAGCTCAGTTCACCACAGAGCTGTAAGGTTTAAACGCAGCTAAGATCGAAGGTGAACACAGAGTGCTGCAGTAACTCAGCGGGTCAGGCAGCATCTGTGGAGAACATGGATAGGTGACGTTTCACAGAGTGCTGGAGTAACTCAGCGGGTCAGGCAGCAAAGTCTAACTTCGATGGCCATTAATTATAGACAATAGACAATAGGTGCAGGAGTAGAGGCCATTCGGCCCCTTCGAGCCAGCACCGCCATTCAATGTGATCATGGCTGATCATCCCCAATCAGTACCCCGTTCCTGCCTTCTCCACATATCCCCTGACTCTGCTATCTTTAAGAGCCCTAATGTATATGAAGAAAGACTGGATAGACTTGGTTTATACTCGCTAGAATTTAAGAGATTGAGGGGGGATCTTATAGAAACTTACAAAATTCTTAAGGGGTTGGACAGGCTAGATGCAGGAAGATTGTTCCCGATGTTGGGGAAGTCCAGGACAAGGGGTCACAGTTTAAGGATAAGGGGGAAATCTTTTAGGACCTAAAAGATTTCCCCATTATCCTTAAACTGTGACCCCTTGTTCTGGACTTCCCCAACATCGGGGAATGATTTAGGAAAACATTTTTCACACAGAGAGTGGTGAATCTATGAAATTCTCTGCCACAGAAGGTAGTTGAGGCCACACAGTTCATTGGCTATATTTAAGAGGGAGTTAGATGTGGCCCTTGTGGCTAAAGGGATCAGGGGGTATGGAGAGAAGGCGGACATATTGTGGAACTGCAGATGCTGGAAAATCGAAGGTAGACAAAAATGCTGGAGTAACTCAGTGGGTGCAGCAGCATCTATGGAGCGAAGGAAATAGGCAACGTTTCGGCCCGAAACCCTTCCGGGTTTCGGCCCGAAACGTTGCCTATTTCCTTAAGGGTTTCGTCCCAAAACGTTGCCTATTTCCTTCTCTATATTTATGCTATATTTAAGAGGAGTTAGATGTGGCCCTTGTGGCTAAAGGGATCAGGGGGTATGGAGAGAAGGCAGGTACAGGATACTGAGTTGGATGATCAGCCATGATCATATTGAATGGCGAATGGTGCAGGCTCGAAGGGCCGAATGGCCTACTCCTGCACCTATTGTCTATGTTTCTATGTTAATTCACAATCATGTCCTCTTGTGACATTGCCACGTTGTCCAGCCCGGGGTCTCTGGCGCTGGGAGGCGGGAACGCTCACCGTGTCAACGCGTGGCCCTACCTTTCTGACTCTGTTGGGCGGGGGTGGCGGGCGGAGCGGAGACCTTGAGGGCCAGTCCATACGCTCCTCGAAACGAGTGGCTGTCACGGATCACAAACGCACCCGGGTCACGGTCTCTCAGCAAGCCAATCGCTGCAGGGGGGGGGGGGGGGGGGGGGGAGAGGGGGAGGGGGGAGGGGAGGGGGGGGAGAGAGAGGGGGAGAGAGAGGGGGAGAGGGAGGGGGGAGAGAGAGGGAGAAAGAGGGAGAGAGAGAGAGGGAGAGCGAGAGGGGGGGAGAGAGAGGGAGAGAAAGAGAGAGAAACGGGGGGGAGAGAGAGGGGAGGGGGGGAGGGGAGGTGGAGAGAGATTCAGATTCAGGTTCAATTTTAATTGTCATTGTCAGTGTACAGTACAGAGACAACGAAATGTATGCAGAGGGGACGGGGGGGGGAGAGAGAGGGGTGGGAGAGGAGGGAGAGGGGGGAGAGAGGAGGGGAGGAGAGGGGGAGAGAGTGGGGAGAGAGAGAGAGAGGGGAGAGAGAGAAGGGGAGGGAGGAGGGGGGGGAGAGAGTGGGGGGGAGAGGGAGAGAGAGAGAGGAGGGGAGAGAGGGGGGGAGAGAGGGGGAGAGGGGGAGAGAGAGGGGGGAGAGAGGAGGGGGAGGAGGGGGGAGAGAGGGGGGAGAGTGAGGGGTGGGGAGAGAGGGGGGGAGAGAGGAGGGGGAGAGAGGAGGGGGAGAGAGGAGAGGAGGGGGAGAGAGGTGGGGGGGAGGAGGGGGAGGGAGGAGGGGGAGAGAGGGGAGGGGGGGGGGAGGGGGAGAGGGGAAAGATGGGGGGGGGGTGAGGGGGGAGAGAGGGGGGGGGGAGTGGGGGGGGGGAGGGGGGGGGAGGGGGGGGGGGAGGGAGAGGGGGAGAGAGAGAGGGGGGGAGAGAGAGAGGGGGGGAGAGAGGGGGAGAGAGGGGGAGGGGGAGGGGGGGAGAGAGGGGGGAGGGGGGAGAGAGAGGGAGGGAGAGAGGAGGGGGAGAGGGGGGGGAGAGAGAGGGGGGAGAGAGGGGGAGAGGGTTTTGTTTTAATTTATCACATATTGTAAATATTATTGTGAATAATCGATGAGATGAGATTGGGTGAAAGCGAGCATCTCTGACCAATACCTTGCTCCCTGGAGATGTCCGGCTTGTACCAATACTTCGATGTGTCCTGAACAAATTTAACGTTGGCCCGTGTCTCTGGGCTTCCGTCTGAGGAGAAAGATTTTAGACACCAGGGTTAGTCTCGGTGATTGGACAGACATGTTCTCCACAGATGCTGCCTGACCCGCTGAGTTACTCCAGCACTCTGTGAAACGTCACCTATCCATGTTCTCCACAGATGCTGCCTGACCCGCTGAGTTACTCCAGCACTCTGTGAAACGTCACCTATCCATGTTCTCCACAGATGCTGCTGCACCCGCTGAGTACTCCAGCACTCTGTGAAACGTCACCTATCCATGTTCTCCACAGATGCTGCCTGACCCGCTGAGTTACTCCAGCACTCTGTGAAACGTCACCTATCCATGTTCTCCACAGATGCTGTCTGACCCGCTGAGTTACTCCAGCACTCTGTGTGTGTCTATCTTCGGTGTAAACCAGCACCTGCAGTTCCTTCCTGCACGAACTGTGCAGTTTAACACATCCCATTACCTCGAGGCAAACCGCAGAGGTCCCACAGAGACACGGAGCACACCAAGGCAATTAAAAATACATTGCCGTTGTCACACAGAGTCTCAATCCCATTTAACCTTGCTCACAAACGCTCTCCCCACAGGCTGACATCAATCCAATTAATCAAACAGCTTCACTTTGTCCCCCCCCCCACCGAGCCCGCTACAAATCCAATTAACCGCAGTGCCCTTTAATCTGCTGCCAGCCCTGCGTCAATAGCAATTAACCCCAGAACACACTCCCACCCCGACCGACCCATCTCAATCCACATTCACCTCCCCCCCCCCCCTCCCTGTATCTCTGTATCTGTCCCCACACTAATCCCACCTACCCACCACCCCCCCCCCCCCACAGGAGCGTCCCAACTCGAAACGTCACCTATCCATGTTCTCCACAGATGCTGCCTGAAACAGGCCATCTCGGCCCTACAAGTCCGTGCCGACCACAACTTTTTTCCCCTTACTCCCACCTGCAAAAGTGGGAGTAAGGGGAGTAAGGTGTCAAAAACAGGAAAGCAGACTATTATCTGAATGGTGGCCGATTAGGAAAAGGGGAGATGCAGCGAGACCTGGGTGTCATGGTACACCAGTCATTGAAAGTAGGCATGCAGGTGCAGCAGGCAGTGAAGAAAGCGAATGGTATGTTAGCATTCATAGCAAAAGGATTTGAGTATAGGAGCAGGGAGGTTTCTACTGCAGTTGTACAGGGTCTTGGTGAGACCACACCTGGAGTATTGCGAACAGTTTTGGTCTCCTAATCTGAGGAAAGACATTATTGCCATAGAGGGAGTGCAGAGAAGGTTCACTAGACTGATTCCTGGGATGTCAGGACTGTCTTATGAAGAAAGACTGGATAGACTTGGTTTATACCATATAACCATATAACAATTACAGCACGGAAACAGGCCATCTCGGCCCTACAAGTCCGTGCCGAACAATTTTTTTCCCCTTAGTCCCACCTGCCTGCACTCATACCATCACCCTCCATTCCCTTCTCATCCATATGCCTATCCAATTTATTTTTAAATGATACCAACGAACCTGCCTCCACCACTTCCACTGGAAGCTCATTCCACACCGCTACCACTCTCTGAGTAAAGAAGTTCCCCCTCATATTACCCCTAAACTTCTGTCCCTTAATTCTGAAGTCATGTCCTCTTGTTTGAATCTTCCCTGTTCTCAAAGGGAAAAGCTTGTCCACATCAACTCTGTCTATCTATCCCTCTCATCATTTTAAAGACCTCTATCAAGTCCCCCCTTAACCTTCTGCGCTCCAGAGAATAAAGACCTAACTTTTTCAACCTATCTCTGTAACTTAGTTGTTGAAACCCAGGCAACATTCTAGTAAATCTCCTCTGTACTCTCTCTATTTTGTTGACATCTCTCCTATAATTGGGCGACCAAAATTGTACACCATACTCCAGATTTGGTCTCACCAATGCCTTGTACAATTTTAACATTACATCCCAGCTTCTATACTCAATGCTCTGATTTATAAAGGCTAGCATACCAAAAGCTTTCTTTACCACCCTATCTATATGAGATTCCACCTTCAAGGAACTGTGCACGGTTATACCCAGATCCCTCTGTTCAACTGTATTCTTCAATTCCCTACCATTTACCATGTACGTCCTATTTTGATTTGTCCTGCCAAGGTGTAGCACCTCACACTTATCAGCATTAAACTCCATCTGCCATCTTTCAGCCCATTTTTCCAAATGGCCTAATATGATAATGCCTGCTCTGTGTTTCCTGTCTGCTGACCAGTGTTGTATCAGTTACTCCAAGGGTTGGTGTCACCAGGGCCCTGTACAACTGCAGTGAGACCTCCTTTGCTCTTACATCTAATGTTGAGCCCAGACGTGGTGTTGGTACGTACCGGTCAGGGTGAGTTTGGAGAAGTCTGCGGCGGTGTGGAGATGACCGGTGGGAGTGCTGCAGCCGCTGGGACTGGACACTCCGCTAGACACGGGCGAGGCAGCCTTGCCGTTGACCGCGGTGTAGCCGGTGTAGCCGAGGGATCGGTCACCGCTTGAGCCGCGTCTCTTCTCCGGCAGCGCGGGCTGGGGGCTGCCCCTTGACCCCCTGCCCGGTGGCGGCGGCGAGCCTCCGGCCGCGGCGTTGGCGAAACCGTGGAAGGCCGGAGACACCGGGAACGCCGGCGTGCCGGGAACGCCGTAGCTCTGGCAACTCCCTTGCCGGCTGAGCGAGGCGTAGCGATCGTCCGGCGGTGGCGTGGCTCCGGCCGGCGTGGGGAACCCGTACAGGAGGTAGTTGTCCAGCGACGGGGTGCTGGGCGTGGGCGTGGCCGGAGCGCTGGCACTGACCACCCCCTTGTACCGGGGCTGGACCGGGCTGTTGCCGGGATAATGCCGGGATGATCCCGGGCTCCCGGGGGATTGGCCGATCGTGGCCGCTCTCCGTCCCAGCACGGGGCTGGGCGGCGTGTGGCCGGACACTGTCCGGTGCGGGGCGATGGGGCTCTCGTGTCGGTGACCGCCGGCGTTGACCGCTCCCACCGCGGGCCGGTCTGGGTAGAGCGGGTGGACAACGGGCGGCGAGTCCACTCTCCCCGTGGTCTCGGCGCTCCCTGCCCCGCTGGGGCCGAGGCCGGATCGGCCGGGCGGAGTGGCGTTGTGGTAGCTGCTCTCCGTCAGCGACGGGTGGGACAGGCTGGACGAGCGCAGGCTGGAATTCAGCGACGACAGCGGAGGAGAGAGACCGTGACCATTGATGTCCGTCGACAGTCGGCTCAACAGGAAGGGGCTAGTGTGGGAAAATACAACACAGTTAGACAGATCATACGTGTCGGAGTTGGCCGTTACAGTCTTGCTATTGAGGGAGTGCAGCGTAGGTTCACCAGGTTAATTCCCGGGATGGCGGGACTGTCATATGACAACAGACAACAGGTGCAGGAGTCGAGGCCATTCGGCCCTTCGAGCCAGCACCGACATTCAAAGTGATCATGGCTGATCATCCCCAATCAGTACCCCGTTCCTGCCTTCTCCCCATATCCCCTGACTCCACTATCATTAAGAGCCCTATCTAGCTCTCTTGAAAGCATCCAGAGAACTGGCCTCCATCGCAGAGAATTACACAGAGAATGGAGCGGCTGGGCTTGTACACTCTGGAGTTTAGGATGAGAGGGCATCTCATTGAAACATATAAGATTGTTAAGGGTTTGGACACGCTAGAGGCAGGAAACATGTTCCCGATGTTGGGTGAGTCCAGAACCAGGGCCACAGTTTAAGAATAAGGGGTAAGCCATTTAGAACAGAGACGAGGAAACACTTTTTCTCACAGAGAGTGGTGAGTCTGTGGAATTCTCTGCCTCACAGAGGGCGGTGGAGGCCGGTTCTCCGGATACTTTCAAGAGAGAGCTAGATAGGGCTCTTAAAGATAGTGGAGTCAGGGGATATGGGGAGAAGGCAGGAACGGGGTACTGATTGGGGATGATCAGCCATGATCACATTGAATGGCGGTGCTGGCTCGAAGGGCCGAATAGCCTCCTCCTGCACCTGTTGTGTATTGTCTACTTTTGATGTTTCCAGCATCTGCAGTTCCTTTTTAAATACTTGGCTAGTACAGTATGATTGTGCTGTATTGTGTAAATAGTAAACACAATCCTTTAGGAAGGACATTATTGCCATAGAGGGAGTGCAGAGATGGTTCACCAGACTGATTCCTGGGATGTCAGGACTGTCTTATGAAGAAAGACTGGATAGACTCGGTTTATACTCTCTAGAATTTAGAAGATTAAGGGGGGGGGATCTTATAGAAACTTACAAAATTCTTAAGGGGTTGGACAGGCTAGATGCAGGAAGATTGTTCCCGATGTTGGGGAAGTCCAGGACAAGGGGTCACAGCTTAAGGATAAGGGGGGAAATCCTTTAAAAAACCGAGATGAGAAGAACTTTTTTCACACAGAGAGTGGTGAATCTCTGGAACTCTCTGCCACAGAAGGTAGTTGAGGCCAGTTCATTGGCTATATTTAAGAGGGAGTTAGATGTGGTCCTTGTGGCTAAAGGGATCAGAGGGTATGGAGAGAAGGCAGGTACGGGATACTGAGTTGGATGGTCAGCCATGATCATATTGAATGGCGGTGCAGGCTCGAAGGGCCGAATGGCCTACTCCTGCACCTAATTTCTATGTTTCTATGTTTCTAAACACTGCCCAGTCCATCATCGGCTCTGACCTTCCTTCCATCGATGGGATCTATCGCAGTCGCTGCCTCAAAAAGGCTGGCAGTATTATCAAAGACCCACACCATCCTGGCCACACACTCATCTCCCTGCTACCTTCAGGAGCCTGAAGACTGCAACAACCAGGTTCAGGAATAGCTACTTCCCCACAGCCATCAGGCTATTAAACCCGGCTCGGACAAAACTCTGAACATTAATAGCCCATTATCTGTTATTTGCACTTGATCAGTTTATTTATTCATGTGTGTATATATTTGTATAATGGTATATGGACACACTGATCTGTTCTGTATTCATGCCAACTATGTTCTGTTGTGCTTAAGCAAAGCAAGAATTCCATTAGAAACATAGAAAATAGGCCATTCGGCCCTTCGAGCCAGCACCATTCATAGAAACATAGAAATAGGTGCAGGAGTAGAGGCCATTCGGCCCTTCGAGCCTGCACCATTCGCCATTCAATATGATCATGGCTGATCATCCAACTCAGTATCCCGTACCTGCCTTCTCTCCATACCCCCTGATCCCTTTAGCCACAAGGGCTACATCTAACTCCCTCTTAAATATAGCCAATGAACTGTGTGGCCTCAACTACCTTCTGTGGCAGAGAATTCCACAGATTCACCACTCTCTGTGTGAAAAATGTTTTTCTCATCTCGGTCCTAAAAGATTTCCCCCTTATCCTTAAACTGTGTGTGTGTGACCCCTTGTCCTGGACTTCCCCAACATCGGGAACAATCTTCCTGCAACTAGCCTGTCCAATTGTCCTATACAGGGACACATGACAATAAACGCACTTGACTCTTAATGGTTAAGAAGGAACTGCAGATGCTGGAAGATCGAAGGTAGACAAAAATGCTGGTGTAACTCAGCGGGTGCAGCAGCATCTATGGAGCGAAGGAAATAGGCAACGTTTCGGGCCGAAAAGTTGCCTATTTCCTTAAAGGTTTCCTCCCGAAACGTTGCCTATTTCCTTCCGGGTTTCGGCCTGAAACGTTGCCTATTTCCTTAAGGGTTTCCTCCCGAAACATTACCTATTTCCTTAAGGGTTTCCTCCCGAAAAGTTGCCTATTTCCTTAAAGGTTTCGTCCCGAAACGTTGCCTATTTCCTTCCGGGTTTCGGCCCGAAACGTTGCCTATTTCCTTCAGGGTTTCCTCCCGAAACGTTGCCTATTTCCTTCCGGGTTTTTTGCCCGAAACGTTGCCTATTTCCTTCAGGGTTTCGTCCCAAAACGTTGCCTATTTCCTTCGCTCCATAGATGCTGCTGCACCCGCTGAGTTTCTCCAGCACTGTTGTCTACCTGTGAATCTTATTGTGTTGTACTGTAGTGTGTTGCATGCGGTGGGATCTCCAACTGGGACGAACAGCTACACCCCACTCCCACAGTGCGGAGGTGAGGGTCAGTCTGTGCCCCGGTGGGGTCTGGCTCTCACCTGTCGGAGCTGCTGGACAAGGGGCTGCTGTAGGACATGGGGACGGGCGGGCTGTAGGAGTGGACGGAGAGCTGCCGGCCGGGGATCTCCACGGGGTAGCTGTGTGGGACGGGTTGGGGCTGCCGCACACTGCTGCCCGCTAACGCCGTCCTGGCCACTGACTCCACGTAACTCCTGGGCTCTGGGGGGGAGAGAGGGAGAGAGAGAGAGAGAACGTCACTGTCAACCCATTCAGTTTCACTCTCTGTACGACTCATTTATACTAGCCCACAGCCAACAATGAACCATTGTGGGCTCCATATTACCTTGATCAGTGTTACTATCTTGCATATGACAATAGACAATAGACAATAGGTGCAGGAGTAGAGGCCATTCGGCCCTTCAATATGACCATAGAATCATAGACAATAGGTGCAGGAGTAGAGGCCATTCGGCCCTTCAATATGACCATAGAATCATAGACAATAGGTGCAGGAGTAGAGGCCATTCGGCCCTTCAATATGACCATAGAAACATAGACAATAGGTGCAGGAGTAGAGGCCATTCGGCCCTTCAATATAATCATAGAAACATAGACAATAGGAGCAGGAGTAGAGGCCATTCGGCCCTTCAATGTGATCATGTGATCAGAGGGCATGGAGAGAAGGCAGGTACAGGATACGGAGTTGGATGGTCAGCCATGATCATATTAGACATAGAAACATGGACAATAGGTGCAGGAGTAGAGGCCATTCGGCCCTTCGAGCCTGCACCATTCGCCATTCAATATGATCATGGCTGATCATCCAACTCAGTATCCCGTACCTGCCTTCTCTCCATACCCCCTGATCCCTTTAGCCACAAGGGCCACATCTAACTCCCTCTTAAATATAGCCAATGAACTGTGGCCTCAACTACCCTCTGCGGCAGAGAGTTCCACAGATTCACCACTCTCTGTGTGAAAAAAGTTCTTCTCATCTCGGTTTTAAAGGATTTCCCCCTTATCCTTAAGCTGTGACCCCTTGTCCTGGAAATCATGGATCATGGCTGATCATCCCCGATCAGTATCCCGTTCCTGCCTTCTCCCCATATCCCCTGACTCCACTATCTTTAAGAGCCCTATCTAGCTCTCCCTTGAAAGCATCCAGAGAACATTGCCTCCACCAGAATTCTCTGAGGCAGAGAATTCCACACACTCACCACTCTCTGTGAGAAAAAGTGTTTCCTCGTCTCCGTTCTAAATGGCCGACCCCTTATTCTTAAACTGCGTGTGTGTGTGTGTGTGTGTGTGTGTGTGTGTGCGTGTGTGTGGCCCCTGGTTCTGGACAACCCCCCCCAACTCATGCATTTGTATATCTTATGTGTAAACATGCATTGGACATTTGTATACATGTCTGAATATATATGTATATATATGGTAGACACAGAGCGCTGGAGTTACTCAGTGAGAAGGGATGGGCGATGGTTCGGGTCGAGACCCTTCTTCAGACTTGCGTCACGGGGAGGGGACGGGAGGGAGATGGTATGTAGCCGGAGACAGTAAGACTGGTGGGAGAACTAGGGTGGGGGAGAGGGATGGAGAGAGAGAGAGGGAAAGCAAAGGACTACCTGAAGTTCGAGCAGTCAATGCTCATATCGCTGGGGTGTAAGCAACATTTTTCACACAGAGTGGTGAATCTGTGGCTTAATAGGTGCAGGAGTAGAGGCCATTCTTAAATATAGCATAAATATAGAAGGAAATAGGCAACGTTTCGGGACGAAACCCTTAAGGAAATAGGCAACGTTTCGGGCCGAAACCCGGAAGGGTTTCGGCCCGAAACGTTACCTATTTCCTTCGCTCCATAGATGCTGCTGCACCCGCTGAGTTCCTCCAGCACTTTTATCTACCTCCGATCTTCCAGCATCTGCAGTTCCTTCTTAAACATTAAGAGTCAAGTGAGTTTATTGTCATGTGTCCCTGTATAGGACAATTGGACAGGCTAGATGCAGGAAGATTGTTCCCGATGTTGGGGAAGTCCAGAACTAGGGGTCACAGTTTAAGGATAAAGGGGAAATCTTTTAGGACGGAGATGAGAAAAACATTTTTCCCTCACAGAGAGTGGTGAATCTGTGGAATTCTCTGCCACAGAAGGTAGTTGAGGCCACACAGTTCATTGGCTATATTTAAGAGGGAGTTAGATGTGGCCCTTGTGGCTAAAGGGATCAGGGGGTATGGAGAGAAGGCAGGTACAGGATACTGAGTTGGATGATCAGCCATGATTATATTAGACATAGAAACATGGACAATAGGTGCAGGAGTAGAGGCCATTCGGCCCTTCGAGCCTGCACCATTCGCCATTCAATATGATCATGGCTGATCATCCAACTCAGTATCCCATCCCTGCCTTCTCTCCAAAACGTTGCCTATTTCCTTCTATATTTATGCTATATTTAAGATCTTATAGAAACGTATAAAATTCTTAAGGGGTTGGACAGGCTAGATGCAGGAAGATTGTTCCCGATGTTGGGGAAGTCCAGAACAAGGGGTCACACAGTTTAAGGATAAGGGGGAAATCTTTTAGGACAGAGATGAGAAAAACATTTTTCACACAGAGAGTGGTGAATCTGTGGAATTCTCTGCCACAGAAGGTAGTCGAGGCCACACATTTCATTGGCTATATTTAAGAGGGAGTTAGATGTGGCCCTTGTGGCTAAAGGGATCAGGGGGTATGGAGAGAAGGCAGGTACAGGATACTGAGTTGGATGATCAGCCATGATCGTATTGAATGGCGAATGGTGCAGGCTCGAAGGGCCGAATGGCCTCTACTCCTGCACCTATTGTCTATGTTTCTATGAGGCGCTGCTCCTCCAATTTGCGGTGGGATTCACTCTGGCCATGGAGGAGGCCCAGGACAGAATGGGAGTGGGAGTTGAAGTGCTGAGCCACCGGGAGATCAGGCTGGTTAATGTGAACTGTGCGGAGGTGTTGGGCGAAACGATGGCTAAGCCTACGCTTGGTCTCACCGACGTAGAGCAGCCGACACCTAGAGCAGCGAATGCAATAGATGAGGTTGGAGGAGGTGCAGGTGTGGATGGATCTGGTCTAAATCCTCCACATAGTGGAACAGCCTTTCCAGGTGAGGCAGAGGTTCCCAGCCCTGGGGAAGCTGAGAGTTTTCGTTTTACTTCAGAGATACAGCGCGGAAACAGGCTTCGGCCCAGCGAGTCCGTGCCGACCAGCGATCCCCGCACACTAACACTATCCTACACACACACACTGGGGACAATTTACATTTACACCAAAGCCAATTAACCTACAAACCTGGAGTGTGGGAGGAAACCGGAGCGCCCGGAGAAAACCCACCCACGCAGGTCACGGGGAGAACGTGCAAACTCCGTACAGACAGCGCCCGTAGTCGGGATTGAACCCGGGTCTCTGGCGCTGTGAGGCAGCAGCTCCACCCGCTGCACCACCGCCGTGCCGGCCTCGACCATCCAGTGACAGACAGGACCGTTAATGACTCGTTGCCCCGGCTCCAGGAACCTCAATCCCACCAGCGATGACCAACAGCCAATAGGTGCAGGAGTAGAGGCCATTCGGCCCTTCGAGCCAGCACCGCCATTCAATGTGATCATGGCTGATCATCCCCAATCAGTACCCCGTTCCCTGCCTTCTCCCCATATCCCCTGACTCCGCTATCATTAAGAAAAGGTCAGAAGTGATAGGAGCAGAATTAGACCATTCGGCCCATCTAGTCTACTCCACCATTCAATCACGGCTGATCTATCTCTCCCTCCTAACCCCATTCTCCTGCCTTCTCCCCATAACCCCTGACACCCGCACTGATCAACAATCTATCTATCTCTGCCTTAAATATATCCACTGACTTGTGGCCTCCACAGCCGTCTGTGGCAAAGAATCCCACAGATTCACCACCCTCTGGCTAAAGAAATTCCTCCTCATCTCCTTCCTAAAGGAACGTCCTCTAATTCTGAGGCTGTGCCCTCTGGTCCTAGACTCTCCCACTAGTGGAAACATCCTCTCCACATCCACTCTATCCAGGCCTTTCACTATTCTGTACGTTTCAATGAGGTCCCCGCTCATCCTTCTAAACTCCAGCGAGTACAGGCCCAGTGCCGACAAACGCTCATCGTATGTTAACCCACTCATTCCTGGGATCGATCTTGTAAACCTCCTCTGGACCCTCTCTCTCTCCAGAGCCGGCACGTCCTTCCTCAGATACGGGGGCCCAAAACTGCTCACAATATTCCAAATGCAGCCTGACCAGCGCCTTATAGAGCCTCAGCGTTACTGAAGTTGACCCTCTCTCCTTGTGACCCCCACCCTGCCCCCCCCCAACTATCCCCTGGGTCACGAACCCTCCCCTACCGACCGAACGACTCACAAGCGAAACCGGAGCGCCCGGAGAAAACCCACGCAGGTCACGGGGAGAACGTGCAAACTCCGTACAGACAGCACCCGTAGTCGGGATGGAACCCGGGTCTCTGGCGCTGTGAGGCAGCAGCTCTACCCGCTGCACCACCACCGTGCCGGCCCGAGGGTCTTGACCCAAAACATTCACATAACCGGAATATTCCTTCTCTCCACAGATGTTGCCTGACCCGCTGAGTTACTCCAGCACTCTGTGAAACGTCACCTATCCATGTTCTCCACAGATGCTGCCTGACCCGCTGAGTTATGGTGCAGCAGCATCTATGGAGCGAAGGAAATAGGCAACGTTTCGGGCCGAACCTTCTGGAAATAGGCAACGTTTCGGGCCGAAACCCGGAAGGGTTTCGGCCCGAAACGTTGCCTATTTCCTTAGCTCCATAGATGCTGCTGCACCTGCTGAGTTACTCCAGCACTCTGTGTCTATGTCGGGTGTAAACCAGCATCTGCAGTTCCTTCCTGCACAGTTTTCCTTGGCTCCCCCTGTGGTCTATCAGCGGGGGGGGGTTCGGTGGTCTGGGAGCTACAGGGGGGGTCTCCTGAGCGATGGGGGAGGGGGAGAGGGGGGGGGGGGGGGGGGGGAGTTCCTACCTTTCTCTGCCGACTTGAAACTCAGCACAAGTTCCAAAGCCAGTAATCCGCTCGTTAACTTTGCCCTAATTTCACAAGTATACTGCCGGCCTTGTCTTCAACTGAGCACCAATCCCACGGCCAAAACACACCTCCCACAGCTCGGGGACACGGGAGAGGGGGGGGGGGAGAGGAGAGAGGGAGAGGGAGAGGGATAGAGAGAGGGAGGGAGAGGGGGCGAGAGGGGGAGAGAGGAGAGAGAGGGGGAGAAAGTATGAGGTTTCAGTTTAGTTTATTATCGTTTAGCT
>NW_026576245.1:50000-60000 GCF_028641065.1 Leucoraja erinaceus
AGATCTCCCCTCATCCTCCTGCGCTCCATGGAATAGAGACCCAGCCTACTCAACCTCTCCCTGTAGCTCACACCCTCTAGTCCTGGCAACATCCTCGTGAATCTTCTCTGAACCCTTTCCAGCTCGACAACATCTTTCCTATAACACAGTGTCCAGAACTGAACACAATATTCTAAATGCGGTCTCACCAACGTCTTATACAACTGCAACATGACCTCCCAACTTCTATACTCAATACTCTGACTGATGAAGGCCAAAGTGCCAAAAGCCTTGTTGACCACCTTATCTACCTGTGATTCCACCTTCAAGGAACCATCCACCTGTACTCCTAGATCCCTCTGCTCTTCAACATAGAAACATGGACAATAGGTGCAGGAGTAGAGGCCATTCGGCCCTTCGAGCCTGCACCATTCGCCATTCAATATGACCATGGCTGATCATCCAACTCAGTATTCCATTCCTGCCTTCTCTCCATACCCCCTGATCCCTATAGCCACAAGGGCCACATCTAACTCCCTCTTAAATATAGCCAATGAACTGTGTGGCCTCAACTACCTTCTGTGGCAGAGAATTCCACAGATTCACCACTCTCTGTGTGTGTGAAAAAAAATGTTTTTCTCATCTCGGTCCTAAAAGATTTCCCCCTTATACTTAAACTGTGTGTGTGGCCCCTTGTTCTGGACTTCCCCAACATCGGGAACAATCTTCCTGCATCTAGCCTGTCCAACCCCTTAAGAATTTTGTAAGTTTCTATAAGATCCCCCCCTCAATCTTCTAAATTCTAGCGAGTACAAGCCGAGTCTATCCAGTCTTTCTTCATATGAAAGTCCTGACATCCCAGGAATCAGTCTGGTGAACCTTCTCCGCACTCCCTCTATGGCAATAATGTCCTTCCTCAGATTTGGAGACCAAAACTGTACGCAATACTCCAGGTGTGGTCTCACCAAGACCCTGTACAACTGCAGTAGAACCTCCCTGCTCCTATACTCAAATCCTTTTGCAATGTAAGCTAACATACCATTCACTTTCTTCACTGCCTGCTGCACCTGCATGCCTACTTTCAATGACTGGTGTACCATGACACCCAGGTCTCGCTGCATCTCCCCCTTTTCCAATCGGCCACCATTTAGATAATAAATGGTGGCCGATTGGGAAAGGGGGAGATGCAGCAAGATTCACCACTCTCTGTGTGAAAAAAAATGTTTTCTCATCTCGGTCCTAAAAGATTTCCCCCTTATCCTTAAACTGTGTGTGTGGCCCCTTGTTCTGGACTTCCCCAACATCGGGAACAATCTTCCTGCATCTAGCCTGTCCAACCCCTTAAGAATTTTGTAAGTTTCTACCCAGAGGCCGGCCATTCACTGTGTAGGTCCTACACCATGTTAGTGGTCAGAAAAATACAACACCTTATACATTTCTCTGTATTAAATCCCATCGACCATTCCTCCGGCCACCTGGCCAATCGATCCAGACCCTGCTGCGATCATTCACAACCATCTTCACTCTCTGCAAAACCACCCACTGTAGTGTCTCTAACTGATGAAACCTTGACCAGCCTAGGGATTGATTGAAAAGGAATGTCCCTGTAACTCGCTACAGGTGAAATATAACCGGACTGTCTTTACCTTGCACTAAACGTTATTCCCTGTGTCCTGTATCTGTCCACTGTGGACGGCTCGATTGTAATATTAGAAACATACACAATAGGTGCAGGAGGAGGCCATTCGGCCCTTCGCTCCAGCACCAGCATCGCCATTCATTGTGATCATGGCTGATCGTCCCCAATCAATAACCCGTGCCTGCCTTCTCCCCATATCCCTTGACTCCACTAGCCCCTAGAGCTCTATCTAACTCTCTCTTAAACCCATCTAGTGACTTGGCCTCCACTGCCCTCTGTGGCAGGGAATTCCACAAATTCACACAACTCTCTGGGTGGAAAAGTTTTTTCTCACCTCAGTCTTAAATTACCTCCCCTTTATTCTAAGACTGTGGCCCCTGGTAGCCGGGACATGTGGGCCATGTTGGGCTGAAGGGCCTGTTTCCACACTGTATCACTCTGTGACTGGCGGAATGGCGGAATGGTCCAGTTGTCCACTAGTGAGGCCAGTGTCCAGTTTGTCCACTAGTGAGGCCAGTGTCCAGTTGTCTACTCTGTCCACTAGTGAGGCCAGTGTCCAGTTGTCCACTAGTGAGGCCAGTGTCCCCTCTGTCCACTAGTGAGGCCAGTGTCCAGTTGTCTACTCTGTCCACTAGTGAGGCCAGTGTCCAGTTGTCCACTAGTGAGGCCAGTGTCCAGTTGTCCACCAGTGAGGCCAATGTCCAGTTGTCCACTAGTAAGGCCAGTGTCCAGTTTGTCCACCAGTGAGGCCAGTGTCCACTAGTGAGGCCAGTGTCCAGTTGTCCACTAGTGAGGCCAGTGTCCAGTTGTCCACTAGTAAGGCCAGTGTCCAGTGTCCCCTCTGTCCACTAGTAAGGCCAATGTCCAGTTTGCCCGTGTCACGGTCTCACCTCCTTGGGCCAGCCGCCCGGATTGGCGGCGATGGAGCTGGCCAGCTCAGGCGACACGCAGCGGATGGGCGAGCGGACAGGGGGGCTGCACGGCCCCTCCAGGCCATTCTCGTACTGGCCCTCGCTGGACGTCCGGCGTCTCGAGGCCCCGCTGGGCTCCAACGGGGTCAAGGTTCGTGATCTCACCCCTGGGAAATTAGAGAGAATTCAACCTTCAAACCGCTGGCTCAAGTTTACACGGATCGGACAAGAGGGGGGGGAGGTGTGGACACAGAGTAACTCAGTGGGTCAGGCAGCATCTGTGGAGAACATGGATAGGTGACGTTTCACAGAGTAACGCTGGAGTAACTCACATTTATCCGCATTAAACTCCATCTGCCATCTTTCAGCCCACTGTCTGGACTAAAATACAGTGCTGCCTGACCCGCTGAGTTACTCCAGCACTCTGTGAAACGTCACCTATCCATGTTCTCCACAGATGCTGCCTGACCCGCTGAGTTTATGGTGCAGCAGCATCTATGGAGCTAAGGAAATAGGCAACGTTTCGGGCCGAACCTTCTGGAAATAGGCAACGTTTCGGGCCGAAACCCGGAAGGGTTTCGACCCGAAACGTTGCCCATTTTCTACGCTCCATAGATGCTGCTGCACCCGCTTTGAGTTACTCCAGCACTTTTGTCTACCTTCGATTTTGCATCATCTGCTGTTCCTTCTTAAAGGTACCTGGACAGGAACGGTTTAGATGGATCTGGGCAAATGAGACTAGTCTTATGAGATGGGGATGTCGGATAGGCTTGGGATTTAGGGACGAAAGGGCCTGTGACTCTAATGGCCTCAGGTAAACTGGGGCACGAATAGAACAGACTGGATCCAGTGGGTAAATGTTATGGGGTAGCATTAAGGAACGATGGAGTTCTCACCTACACTCCGCAACGCCCAGATCAATATATAATAAATCATCAGTACAATAAATCAATAAGCAGTAATACTCAGTAACCAGACCAACAATTAGCGCAAAACCCCGAATGTCAGGAAGCATCTGTGACAGAACATGGTAGTTGACGTTTCACAGAGTGCTGGCGTACATCAGCGGGGCAGGCAGCATCTGTGGAGAACATGGATAGGTGACGTTTCACAGAGTGCTGGAGTAACTGCAGGTGCAGCAGATCTGTGGAGAACATGGATAGGTGACGGTTTCGGCTCGAAGACCCTTTTTCAGAATAAGCCTCAGGGGAGAGGGAGAGAAAGAGATAAGGAAGGGTAAGGTGTGAAAACGACAGATCAAAGGGGCCAAACATCAAGGAAGCTGTAGAATGAATCGTTGTTAGTTGGGGGGGAGGTGACAGTGTAACATTTAATCAGGAGGACAGTCGGACTGGTGGGAGAACTGGGGTGGGGGAGGGATGGAGAGAGAGGGAAAGGAAGGGTTTACTTGAGGTTGGAGAAGTCAATGTTCAAACCGCTGGGGTGTAAACTGCCCAAGTGAAATATGAGGTGGCGTTCTTCAATACCACAGAGGCCCATTGGCACAGTGGACATCTCCTCCACCAGCCCTTCACAACCCACCCCCTCCCCCCCCACCCACCCCCCACCCACCCCACAAAGTCCCTGGCCCACCCAGTTGTCTACTCTGTCCCCTACCCTCCAATGTCCAATGTACAGTGTGCCCCTCAAGCTCACACTAGTGAACCTACAAATGTCACAGTCTTTGTGGAGTGTGGGAGGAAACCGAGCCCCCGGAGAAAACCCAAGCAAATCACGGGGAAACGTGCAACTCCGTAACCTACAGCGCCCTCGGGCGAACGTCTCTGGCGTGTGGGCAGCAGGAAACCCGGAGCACCCGGACAGCCAGCAAATCCCGGAGTAACTCAGCGGGCAGCAGAACTATGGAGCTAAAATAGGCAAACGTTTCGGGCCGCGCCCGTCCGGGTTTCGGCCCGAAACGTTGCCTATTTCCAGAAGGTTCGGCTATGTCCAGACGGTGAGGCAGCAGCTCCACCCGCTGCTGATTCTTGACCCTCTCTGGCAGGGAGGGGTTTGGACAAAGACCTGCGATGGGCCGAAGGCGGGGGAGGGGGAGTGACTGGACGTTTGTAATTCACGAGGCGGCCCCAGGATCATGGTGATGGCAAAGGGTCAGTTCAGTTTACCAAGGTCACAAGTGATAGCAGCAGAATTAGGCCATTCGGCCCATCGAGTCTACCCCGCCATTCAATCACGGCTGATCTATCTCTCCCTCCTAACCCCATTCTCCTGCCTTCTCCCCATAACCCCTGACCCCGCACTAATCAACAATCTATCTATCTCTGCCCCTTCAATATATCCACTGACTTGTGGCCTCCACAGCCGTCTGTGGCAAAGAATCCCACAGATTCACCACCCTCTGGCTAAAGAAATTCCTCCTCATCTCCTTCCTAAAGGAACGTCCTTTAATTCTGAGGCTGTGCCCTCTGGTCCTAGACTCTCCCACTAGTGGAAACATCCTCTCCACATCCTGTATCTGTACACTGTGTCTGTCCTAAATGAAGGGGGAACTAGATAAAAAATGCTGGAGAAACTCAGCGGGCGAGGCAGCATCTACGGAGAGAAAATGTCACTCATTCCTTCTCTCCAGAGATGTTGCCTCACCCGCTGAGTTACTCCAGCGTTTTGTGTGTGTACTTTGGAACTAGTTGAGACAGCCTCTCCACAACAGGTGCAGTCAAAAGATGTTTTGTGCATGTCCAGGTGACAACAGGAGGGAGGACATTCGGCCCTTCGAGCCAGCACCACCATTCAATGTGATCATGGCTGATCATCCACAATCAGTACCCCGTTCCTGCCTTCTCCCCATATCCCCTGACTCCGCTATCTTTAAGAGCCCTATCTAGCTCTCTCTTGAAAGTATCCAGAGAACCGGCCTCCACCGCCCTCTGAGGCAGAGAATTCCACAGACTCACCACTCTCTGTGAGAAAAAGTGTTTCCTCGTCTCCGTTCCAAATGGCTTACCCCTGATTCTTAAACTGTGTGTGGCCCCTGGTTCTGGACTCCCCCAACATCGGGAACATGTTTCCTGCCTCTAGCGTGTCCAAACCCTTAACGATCTTATATGTTTCAATGAGATCTCCCCTCTCATCCTTCTAAACTCCAGAGTGTCCAAGCCCAGCCGTTCCATTCTGGGATGAGGGAATTGAAGGCAATATCTCCAAGTTTGCGGATGACACTAAGCTGGGGGGCAGTGTTAGCTGTGAGGAGGATGCTAGGATACTGCAAGGTGACTTGGATAGGCTGGGTGAGTGGGCAAATGTTTGGCATATTGATCATATTGAATGGCGGTGCAGGCTCGAAGGGCCGAATGGCCTCTACTCCTGCACCTAATTTCTATGTTTCTATTCTCCCTTGAAAGTATCCAGAGAACCGGCCTCCACCGCCCTCTGAGGCGGAGAATTCCACAGACTCACCACTCTCACAGCCCACAGCCGCTCCACATTCTCTCAGCATATGACAGGCCTCTAACGTGTCCAAACCCCTAACATTGTTATATGTTTCAATAAGATAATTTCTAATGTCTTATGTCTATATGCACCTAATTTCTATGTCTAAGATAACCTCTCATCCTTCTAAACTCCAGAGTGTACAAGCCCAGCCGCTCCATTCTCTCAGCAAATGACAGTCCCGCCATCCCGGGAAAACCTGCGCTGCACTCCTTCAATAGCAAGAATGTCCTTCCTCAAATTAGGGGACCAAAACTGCACACAATACTCCAGGTGTGGTCTCATCAGGGTCCTGTACAACTGCAGAAGGACCTCTTTGCTCCTATACTCAACTCCTCGTGTTATGAAGGCCAACATGCCATTGGCTTTCTTCACTGCCTGCTGTACCTGCATGCAAAGTTCGCAGTTTGAAGGGCCTGTTTCTGCTCCGTGCTGTTAGACTCGGTGACTCTCTGAGTTACTAAATTTGTGCGGGTGATGCGACCAGCTTTGGGCCAGATTTAAACCAGATTTGATGACAGCTGTACTTTTAGTTGACGTTCGACTCAGCCCCTCTCCCCCCCTTGTCCCACACCGTGGCCTTATTTGGTCTGCCAGACACTGGGATGTCTAGGGTCAGTGAGGTCAACAGTCCTGACCCCCACACCGGGTCACCGTACAAACCAGGAAACTGACCACTGTGTGAACTACAACATATAACCATATAACAATTACAGCACGGAAACAGGCCATCTCGGCCCTACAAGTCCGTGCCGAACAACTTTTTCCCCTTAGTCCCACCTGCCTGCACTCATACCATAACCCTCCATTCCCTTCTCATCTATATACCTATCCAATTTATTTTTAAATGATACCAACGAACCTGCCTCCACCACTTCCACTGGAAGCTCATTCCACACCGCTACCACTCTCTGCGTAAAGAAGTTCCCCCTCATGTTACCCCTAAACTTCTGTCCCTTAATTCTGAAGTCATGTCCTCTTGTTTGAATCTTCCCTATTCTCAAAGGGAAAAGCTTGTCCACATCAACTCTGTCTATCCCTCTCATCATTTTAAAGACCTCTATCAAGTCCCCCCCTTAACCTTCTGCGCTCCAGAGAATAAAGACCTAACTTGTTCAACCTTTCTCTGTAACTTAGTTGCTGAAACCCAGGCAACATTCTAGTAAATCTCCTCTGTACTCTCTCTATTTTGTTGACATCCTTCCTATAATTGGGCGACCAAAATTGTACACCATACTCCAGATTTGGTCTCACCAATGCCTTGTACAATTTTAACATTACATCCCAGCTTCTATACTCAATGCTCTGATTTATAAAGGCTAGCATACCAAAAGCTTTCTTTACCACCCTATCTACATGAGATTCCACCTTCAAGGAACTATGCACGGTTATACCCAGATCCCTCTGTTCAACTGTATTCTTCAATTCCCTACCATTTACCATGTACGTCCTATTTTGATTTGTCCTGCCAAGGTGTAGCACCTCACACTTATCAGCATTAAACTCCATCTGCCATCTTTCAGCCCATTTTTCCAAACAGATGATAGAAACATAGACAATAGGTGCAGGAGGATTCGCCATGCATTGCGATCATGGCTGATCTTCCCCAATCAATAACCCGTGCCTGCCTTCTCCCCATATCCCTTGACTCCACTAGCCCCTAGAGCTCTATCTAACTCTCTCTTAAATCCATCCAGTGACTTGGCCTCCACTGCCCTCTGTGGCAGAGAATTCCACAAATCCACAACTCTCTGGGTGAAAAAGTTTTTTCTCACCTCAGTCTTAAATGACCTCCCCTTTATTCTAAGACTGTGTGGCCCCTGGTTCTGGACTCGCCCAACATTGGGAACATTTTTCCTGCATCTAGCTTGTCCAGTCCTTTTGTAATTTTGTATGTTTCTATAAGATCCCCCTCATCCTTCTAAACTCCAGTGAATACAAGCCTAGTCTTTTCAATCTTTCCTCATATGACAGTCCCGCCATCCCAGGGATCAATCTGGTGAACCTACGCTGCACTGCCTCAATCACAAGGATGTCCTTCCTCAAATTAGGGGACCAAAACTGTACACAATACTCCAGGTGTGGTCTCACCAGAGCCCTGTACAACTGCAGAAGGACCTCTTTGGCAGATATTCCATCCGCCACTTCTCTGCCCACACTTGTAACCTGTCCAAGTCCTTCTGCAGAGTCCCTGCTTCCTCTACATTGCTGGCCACTCCGCCCATCTCAGCGTCTGTATGCTAGCCCACTCGAAACAAGTTTATTGGCTTGGTAAATGTATAAACTAAACTGAGCAGAGCCTCAGGAGGAGCAAGACAAAGGACAGTTAGCCATGTCGGGAACAGTGTGGGAACAATCGGAAGCTGTGTCAGCATTCCACGGAAAATAGCCTCCTCCGGAATGCCGGGAAAACTGGGAGCTGGGGGCTGCGGAAAGCATTCCTGGTCACTGCCCGGGAACGATGGCCGGAGCGGTGGAGGCAGGAAACGTGAACGAGATAAAATAGATGCTGCTGCACCCGCTGAGATACTGTATTTTAGTCCAGACAGTGGGCTGAAAGATGGCAGATGGAGTTTAATGCTGATAAATGTGAAGTTACTCCAGCGTTACTCTGTGAAACGTCACCTATCCATGTTCTCCACAGATGCTGCCTGACCTGCTTATGGTTGCAGCAGCATCTGAGCTTCAGGAAAGACTGCAGCGTTTCGGGCCAAAAGAGTCTGGAAATAGGCGGAAACGTTTCGGGCCCAACCCGGAAGGGTGCTCGGCCTGAAACATTGCCCATCTTCACTAGCTCCCACCTGCCCGCGTTTGGTCCTGATATCCCTCCAAACCTGTGAACGTCACCCATCCATGTGTCCACAATGCTCCCTTAAATGTTGTTACTCCAACTCTGTGCTTCACTTATGACTGTAGTTTCGCAAAGAGTGATACCGCACGGACCACTTGGCCCAACCATCCCTGCTGACCAACATACCCCATCTACACTAGTCCCACCTGCCCGCGTTTGGTCCATATCCCTCCAAACCTGTCCGATCCATGTACCTGTGACTGACCACTGGCAAACCATTAAGTGACCACAGATAGACACAGAGTGCTGGAGTAACTCAGCGGGTCAGGCAGCATCTGTGGAGAACATGGATAGGTGACGATAGACACAGAGTGCTGGAGTAACTCAGCGGGTGCAGCAGCATCTATGGAGCTATGGAAATAGGTAACGTTTCGGGCCGAAACCCTTCCGGGTTTCGTCCCGAAACGTTGCCTATTTCCAGAAGGTTCGGCCCGAAACGTTGCCTATTTCCTTCGCTCCATAGATGCTGCTGCACCATAACTCAGCGAGTCAGGCAGCATCTGTGGAGAACATGGGTAGGTGACGTTTCACAGAGTGCTGGAGTAACTCTGCGGGTCAGGCAGCATCTGTGGAGACATGGATAGGGGACGTTTCACAGAGTGCTGGAGTAACTCAGCGGGTCAGGCAGCATCTGTGGAGAGAAGGAATGGGTGACGTTTCGGGTCGAGACCCTTGTTCAGACTGAGGGTCGGGGGAGACCCTTCTTCAGACTGATGTCGGGGGAGAGGGAGACGAGAGATGTAGAACAACGAACATAGAACCGTCGCTCTGTAACCCTCGACATCATCGTCTCTCTCTCTCTCGTCTCCCTTTCACAGACCGTCGCCCGTTCCTTCACCCCAGAGACAGACAATAGACAATAGGTGCAGGAGTAGAGGCCATTCGGCCCTTCGAGCCAGCACCGCCATTCAATGTGATCATGGCTGATCATCCCCAATCAGTACCCCGTTCCTGCCTTCTCCCCATATCCCCTGACTCCGCTATTTTTAAGAGCCCTATCTAGCTCTCTCTTGAAAGCATCCAGAGAACCGGCCTCCACCGCCCTCTGAGGCAGAGAATTCCACAGACAGATGCTGCCTGTCCCGCTGAGTTACTCCAGCACTTTGTGTCTTGCCGGTTTAAACCAGTGCCTGCAGTTCCTTCCGAGGCATGTAGTGACCATTGGCTGAC
>NW_026576245.1:67500-90000 GCF_028641065.1 Leucoraja erinaceus
TCTCTGGAGAGAAGGGATGAATGGGCCACGTTTCAGGTCGAGACCCTTCTTCAGTCGGGGGAGAGTCGGGGGAGAGGGAGACACAGAGAGATGGAAAGGTGTGAGGTGTGAAAAGGATAGATCAAAGAGGACGAAGTGTGGAGTAGATGCCAGCTAGCTCGGGGAATTCAATCAGGAGGACAGTGGGACTGGTCGGGGAACTAGGAAGGGGGGAGGGAGAGGGTAGAGCTGCTGCCTCACAGCGCCAGAGACCCGGGTTCCATCCCGACTACGGGCGCTGTCTGTACGGAGTTTGCACGTTCTCCCCGTGACCTGCGTGGGTTTTCTCCGGGCGCTCCGGTTTCCTCCCACACTCCAAAGACGTGCAGGTTTGTAGGTTAATTGGCTTTGGTGTAAATGTTAATTGTCCCCAGTGTGTGTAGGATAGTGTTAGTGTGCGGGGATCGCTGGTCGGCACGGACTCGGTGGGCAGAAGGGCCTGTTGCCGCACTGTATCTCTCAACCAAACTAAACGTTGGGTCTCAGGCCCTTCGGCCCCACAATGCCTGTGCTGAACCCGACGAAGATCTCCTCTGCCAGCACGTGATCCTGACCTTGGCCGCTGTCGGTGTGGAGTTTGCATGCTCTCCCTGAGACCGCGTGGGTTTTCTTGGAGAGACAGTGAGGGGAGAGGGTGGTGGGGGGGGGGCTGGAGTGGGGGGGGGGGGGGGGGGGGGGGGAGAAGGGGGGGGGGGAGGGGGGGGGAGGGAGTACTGGGAGACTGGGGAACGGACCTGAACCAAGCAGGGAATTATTCACCAAGCGAGTCTGTGGTTCGACAGTTCAATTTCCTTCACCCCCCCCCCCCCCCCCCCAACACACCCCCACACCCCCTGGTCAGTGAGAGTGACCACTTCCAAAGCTGCACCCCCTCCCCTCCCCATCTGACAGACCCCAACCCCCTCCTCCTCTCCCCCCTCCCCCCCTCTCCTCCTCCTCTCCCTCCCTCCTCCTCCTCTCCCCCCCTCCTCCTCTCCCTCCCTCCTCCTCCTCTCTCCCTCTCTCCTCTCCCTCCCCCTCTCTCCCTCTCTCTCTCCCTCTCTCTCCCCCCTTCTCTCCCCTCTCTCCCCTGTCTCTCTCTCTCCCCCTCTCCCCTTCTCCCCCTCTCTCTCCCTCTCCCCTCCCTCCCCCTCCCCCTCTACCTCCTTTTTCCAACCCTCTCCCCCCTCCTTTTCCCACTCCCTCCCCTCTCCCCTCCCTTTTTTCCACCCTCCCCCCCTCCCCCCTCTCCTCTCATCACACCCCTGCCCCCACGCCCACCCCCCCTCCTCTCTCCTCTCCCCCCCTCCCTCTACCCCCCCCCAACTCCCCTCTCCCTCACCCCCTCTACTTTGCCCCTTTCTCCCCCCCCCTTCCTCTCCCTCTCCCCCTTCACCCCATTTGCCCCCCCCCCCCTCGTCACTCATACAACCATATAACAATTACAGCACGGAAACAGGCCACTCGGCCCTTCTAGACTATCCCCTAGTCCCATCTACCTGCGCTCAGACCATCACCTCCATTCCTTTCCCGTCCATATAACTATCCAATTTATTTTTAAATAATAAAATCGAACCTGCCCCTCCCCCGTGAGTCTGGGCCTACCTGCCACTCGCTGGGCCACCAGACCCTCCAGGCTGTAGTCCTCGGGTTCCTGAGGCCCTTCCATCGAGTCCGCGGGGCTGGGGCTGGGAGCCGGGGCCTTCCACGGGCCGAGGGCCTGTGTCGGTGGCGATGGGGAGCCGGGGCCTGGGCTGGCCGTTCCCCGGCCCCTGTCGGTGGTGTCCAGGCCCATGGCCGGGCCCGAGAGAGAGCCTGACTGAACTAGGCCCGCCGGGAGTGAGGGTGACTGTCCCAGCCCCAGGCCTGAGGGAGGGGAAGCCTGCACTAGGCCCGGGCCTGAGAGTGATGAAGCCTGCACTAGGCCCGGGCCTGAGAGAGAAAGCGACTGCCCCAAGCCTGGGCCTGTGAAAAGGGGAGCCTGCACTAGAAGTGGGCGTGTGGGTGATGAAGCCTGAACTAGGCCCGGGAGTGAGGGTGACTGCCCCAGGTTTGGGCCTGAGAGCAACGAAGCCTGCACTAGACCTGGGCCTGTGAAAGAGGGAGCTTGCGGTAGGACTGGGCCCGAGAGTGATGAAGCCTGCACTAGGCCCGGGAGTGAGGGAGACTGCCCCAGGGCCGGCAGTGAGATGGGCTCCCCCAGGCCCAGCATCAGGGAATCCAGGGCCTCGATTGACTCCCTGATCTCGTCCCGGGTGATGTGTGGGGCCTGGGCCAGGCTGGGCTCAGAGAGGCTGTGTTGTGGGCCTGTGCTGCTGCTGCTGCTGCTGCCAGGCCGGGGCCTGTGGCAGGGCTGGGGCCCGGGAGCCACAGGAGAGGGAGCGGGGAACGCCAGGGGCCGCCTGGAGGAGCCAGGGGCCGCTCTCGGGCCCGGCCTGGACCACAGGCAGAGGGCCCGGGTACCCGGGAGAGGGCAGGGCCCCATCGGAAGACGACCGGCCCACCAGGGCCACGGGCTCCATCCCCGGCAGGTCATCGTCCAGGATATCGGTCTCCCGCTCGGCCCCTTCACCGTTGACGTGCACCTGGGCGGGGCACCAGGATGTGGCGGGGCTCCAGGCCGGGGCCTAGGCCTAGGCCGTGCATCGGGCCTACTCCGCCCAGGCCGAAGCCGCTGAGCAGCCGGTCCAGCTCGTGTTGCTCGTCCGGGGTGAGGCCCGGGGCCTGTACGGGCGGGTCCTCTGTCCGGGCTGGCGAGCTGGAGTTCCCGGAGTCGCTGCTGACGGACAGAGTGTGGTCAAGGTGGTTGGGGAGGACGGACAGAGGGGCCCCGTTAGTGGTCAAGGCCCCGGGCACTAACTCTGCAGAGCCCTTCTTCACTCGAGCATACAGGCTCCCGTCCAGTGGGCCCTGGGTGTGGGCCACATCTAGAGGAGAGAGGAGGGAGAGAGAGCGAGAGACATTCGGGCCAATACGAGCAGGAGGGAGGCCCAGGCGGGACTAATTCTGAGAGAGGGGGAGATGGAGAGAGGGATCTAATGGGGGGGAGAGAGACAGGCTCCGAGTCCAGTGGGCCTGGAGAGGGGAGAGGGATGGAGGAGAGGGAGAGAGAGAGGGAGTGGGAGAGAGGGAGGAGAGAGAGAGAGAGACTATAGACCATATAGTGCAGGAGTAGAGAGGCCATGCGACCCATTCGAGGGACAGCATCGCGATTGGAGAGAAGGCGGGACGGGGGGTGAGGTGAGGGAGGGGAGGAGGGAGGGAGAAAGAGACGAGGGAGAAGGAGGGAGAGGAGAGAAGGGATGTTGAGGAGAGGGCGAGCCCTTGGAGAGAGAACGAGAAGAGATGATGGGGGAGGAAGAGGAGGGGAGAGGAGAGGACGTGGAAGGACCGGGAGTGGAGAGGAGGAGGAGGAGTGATGAGGGGAAAAAGGAGGGCCACAGGAGGGTAGAGGATATAGCCCAAGGAACTGTGAGGACTGGAGAGAAGAGGCGCGAGAGAGAGGGAGGAGACGGAGAGGAGGGGAAAGAAGGGAGAGAGCGGAAAGAGGGAAGGGAGGAGGAGGAAGGAGAAGAGGAAGAGGAGAGGAGAGGGAGGGACAGACGGGAGGAGAGGAGAGGAGAGGAGAGGTGAGGAGAGGAGAGGGGAGGAGAGGGATGAAGAAGGGTGGAGAGGAGAGGAGAGGATGAGGAGATCAGGGAAGGAGGAGGGGAGGAGAGGGGAGAAAGAGAGGACGAAGGAGAGAGAAGATGGGAAGGAGAGAGGGAGTGGAGGGGGAAGAGGGAGGCGGAGGAGGGGATGGGAGGGAAGGGGGAGGAAAGGGAGAGGGGAGGTGCGGAGGGGACTGGGGGGGCAAGGATAGATGAAGAGGAGGGAAGGGGAGAGGAGGGGGAGAGGAGTAGAAGCACCGGTAGGAGAGGGAGGTACAGGAGAGAGGAATGCAGAGGGGGAGGCCGAGGGGACGAGAAGGGAGGGGAGGGATGATGGAGAGATAGGGGAGAGGGGGAGGACGAAAATGAGGGGAGGGAACAGAGAGGGAAGGGGAAGGGAGAGAGGAGCGGACAGGAGAGGAGGCACAGGGGGGAGGAGAGGAAAATGAGGGGAGGAGAGCAGAGGAAGGGTGGGAGGAGTGGAGAGGAGAGGAGAGGATGGAGAAAGGGGAGGAGAGAAGAGGAACGAGAGAGCAGGGGATTGGGGGGGAAGTAGCGGGTGGAGAGGGGAGGGGAGGAGAGGGGAGGGGGAGGGGAAGGGGGACAGGGAAGGGGAGGGTTGGGAAGGGGGCGGGGAAGAGGAAGCCAGGAGGGAGGGAAGCAGAGGGGGAGGGAGGAGGGAGGGAGAGAGGGAAAGGGGGGGGATGAGAGGAGGGGAGAAATTGAGGAGAGGCAGGAGGAGGAGAGGGGGAAAGGGGAGAGGAGGAGGGGAAGGGGAGCTAAGAAGGGAAGGAGAGAAGGGGGGGAGATGATAAAAAGGGAGGGAAGGGAAGGAAATTGGAGGGAAGAGAAGGGAATGGGACGGAGGGAAAGGACAAGGGTGGGGACCGAGAGGGGAGAGGGAGAGGCGGATAGGGGGAAGGTTCGGGGAGGGGGCTAGGAAGGACAGAGGGGGAGGGGAGAAGGAAGGGGGGGAGGAGAGGAGGGAGGGGCGGGAAGTGGGGAGAAGGGAAGAAGGGGGAGGAGAGGGGGGAGAGGACACGTGGAAGGGAAGAGAGGGGAGGAAGAGGAGGAAAGAGGGGGGGGGGAGGAGGGGAGGAAGAGGGTGATGAGCGGAGAGGGAGGCAAGAAGAGAGGAAAGGTGATGAGAAAGGAGGGGAGAGGGGGAAGTTGAAGTGAAGGGAGGAAGACTGGAGGAGCGGAGGTCAAGGGAAGGGAAGGAGAAGGGCAAAAAATACCCGGGAGGAGGAGGACAGGGGAGGGGGGGCGGAAGGAGAAAAGAGAAAGGAGGGAGTTAAGGAAGGGAGAGGCGCGGGGGAAGGGGGGGGAGAGATGGAAGAGGAGAAGGGGAGGAGAGCAAAGAAGGGGAAGGGGACTTGAGGGGAAGAGGACGGAAGAGGAAGAAAGGGGAGGAGGGGAGGGGGAAGGAGAGGAGAATAGAGGGGGGGAGAGGAAAAGGACTCAAGGGGAGAGGAAAGCGGAGACAACTTCTGAAAAAGCGAAGGAAGGGAGCCCCCAGAAAGTGAGGAGGGAGAAGAAGAGGGGGAGGAAAGAGGGCAGGAGGGGACGGGGAGACTGAGGGGGGGAGAAGGAGTGGGAGAGGGTAAAGAGGAGAGAGTACAACGAGGAGAGGGGGAAGAACAGAGAGGGGAAACTCATAAAAAGGGAGAGGGGGGAAAGGGAGAGGAGAAGGGGGGGGAGCAGAAGGGAAGGGAGCGAGGAGGTGGAGTGTGGGAGGGGAGGGAGAGGGGGAGGAGAAGGGGTCACAAGAAGGAGGGATAAGGGGAGGAAAAACGAGGGGAGGGGAGGAGGGGGAAGTGGGGGAGGCAGAGGGGGAAGGAGAATCTTGGAATAAGGACGAAAAGTTCAAAGATGCTATGAAAGGGGAGGAGAAAAGAAGCGAGGGGAGAGGGGGTTAGGGAGGGGGGGGAAGGCTGAAGAGGGGGAGGAGCCAGGGGGAAAGGAGAGAAGAGAGGAGGGGAGAAGGATAGGGGAGGGAAGGAAATAGGAAAGGATGCCTTTTTGGGGCTCTTCAAAGACGAAGACTCAGAAGGGAAGAAACATCTAGCTGGGTCTTCAGAAAGAGGAGAAAGGGAAGGGGAAAGGAAAGGGGAGGAGGGGGAGAGGGGAGGTCTCGGGAAGAGGAGGAAAAAAAGATGGAGGGAAGCGGGGTAAGGAGAGGAAGGAGAGGGAGGAGGAAAGGTAAAAGGGAGGAGGGAGAGGGGGAAAAGGGGAGGAGAGGGAAGAGGAAAAAGGGAAAGAGGGAGGGAGGGAGAGGAAGGGAGGGAAGGGGGGGGGGTCGAAGGGTGGAGGGGAGAGGAAAATGACAGAAGGAGGAAGGGGGAGAAGGGGATCTGAGGAGAGGGAGGGGAGAGGAGGAGGGGGGAGGGGAGAGGCGGGAGAGGAAAAGGCGAGGCGGGGGAGAAGGGGAGGGTGAGGGAGGAGGGGGGGAGGAGGAAGAGGGAAGGGGGAAGAGGAAGAGGATGGAGAAGGGAAAGGAGTAGAATTCTAAAATAAAGAGAACTTGAAGGAGAGGATGAAATGGGGAAAATGGGATAGGAGAGGAGAGGGGAATAGAGGAGGTGGGGAGGGACAAGGGGTGGGAGGGCAAGGAGAGGAAGGAAAGGAGGGGGCAGCACGGAGGACGAGGAGGGGAGGGGAGGAGGGATAAAAGGGGAGGGGAGAAAGGGGATAGAAGGGAGAAAAGGCCGGGAGAGGAGTGGGGAGAAGAGTAAAACGAGAGGGAAGAGGTAGGGTAGGATATGGGAGGGGAGATGGAGAGGGGGAAGGAGAAGGAGCGAAAGGGGAGAGGATGAGGGGGGGAGAGAAAGGAAGGGAAGGAAGAAAGGGGGGCGAGGGAGGGGAAGGGAAGGGGAGTCCCAGGCAAGGTGGCGGAAAAAAAAGGAGAGAAGAGGGAGAGGGGAAAAGAGAGGAGCATGGCCAAGAGAAGAAAGAGGAAGGGAAGGGAGTGGGGAGGAAAAGCTTGGGGGGGAGAAGGGAGGGGAGGGGAACGCGGGGGAGGGAAGGGGGAGGAGGGAGGGAAGAAAAGGGAAGGGGTGGAAAGGGGGAGGGATGGAGGGAGGAAAGGAGAGGAAGAAGAAGAGGGGGTGGGGAGGGAGCAGGAGGGTGAGGGAAGGGAGGGGGGAAGGACGGGGGAGAAGAAGGTGAGGGTAACAAGAGGGGGAAAGGCGGAGGAGAAGGGAAAGGGGAGGGGAGGGGGGACAGGGAGAGGCAAGGAGAGTGAAAGGGAGGGGGGAGGGCAGAGGGGCGGGGGAAGAGGAAGGGAAGGAGTGGAAGGCAGGAGAGGGGAGGGGGGAGGAGGGGGGAAGGGGGAGAGGGAGGAGAATGAGAGGAGGGAGAAGGAAAGCTGGAGGAGCTAGGAATGAGAGAAAGAGTGAGAGAGAACAGGGAGGGAGGGGGAAGGGGAATGGGGAATGAGGGAAGGAGGCAGAAGGGAGGGGACAGGGAGGGTAGGGGGGGTAGGAGGAGAGGAGAGCGAGAGGGAAGGTGGGAGGGGAGAAGGGAAGTGATAAGGGAATTCAGGAAAGCTAGGGGGGGGGAGGGAGGGGGAAAGAGAGGGGAATGAGGAAAAGGGAGAGGAGGAGGAGGGGGAAAAAAAGGGGAAACAGGGGAGGCGAGGAAAGGGGAGGGGGGGAGAGGGGGAGAGAGGGGGGGAAAGAGGGGAAAGAGAGGGAAGACGGGAGGGGGGGGGAAGAGGAAAAAAAAGTAGGAGACAGAGAGGGGGAGCAGGGAGGAAGGGGAGGAGAGGAGAGGGCAGGGGGGGGGGGAGGGGAGGGAAGGAGAGGGAAGAGGAGGAAGGGGGAGGGGTAAAAAGAAGAGGGAAGGAGGAGAGGGGAGGGGAGGAAGGGAGGGGGGGGGGGAAAGGGAGTAGGAGAGGGGAGGGGGATGTAAGGGGGGAGGAGGGGGAGGGGAGAAAAGGGGAGGGCTAGGGAGGGGGGGAAAGGGACGGAGAGGGGGAGGAAAGGGGAGGGGAGGGAGGGGGGGGAGGAAGACAGGGGGAGGGGAGGGGGAAGGGTAGGGGAGAGAAAAAGCCAAGGAGAAACGGAGGGGGGGAGGAGGGAGAGGAGAGCTGAAGGGAAAAGAGAGGGGGCAGAAGAGGGAGGGGAAAGAAGGGAAAGACCCAGAAGGAGGGAAGGAGTAGGGGGAGGAAGATAGAGAGAAGGAAGAGGAGAGGAGAGGGAAGGGAGGAGGAAAGGGGAGAGGGAGAGATGGGAGGAGGAGAGAGGGGGGGGGAGGGGAGAGGGGAAAGGAGGAATGAAGAGGGGAAGAGAGGGGGGGAGGGAGGGCAGGAGGAGAGAGAGAGAAGAGGGGGAGAGGCAGACGGGGGGAAGGGGAGAGAAAACCGGGGGGGGGGGGGGGGGAGGAGAGGGAAGGGGGGGAAAGGAGGGGGGGAGGAGAGGGGAGGAAGGGCAGGAGAGGGGGGGAGAAGGGAGGAGAGGAAAACGGGGAGGAAGGGGAGATGAGAGGGGGGGAGGGGGGGGAAGAGAGAAAGGGGGAAAGGGGAGAGGGAGAGGTGAGAGGGGGGTTTAAGAGAGAGGAGACGGAGAGGGAAGAGGGAGGAATGGCAGAGAGAGGGGTGGCAGAGGAGGGGAGAGCGAGGGAGGGGGGGGTTGAGGGAGAGGGGAGGAGGGGGGGGGGGGAGAGGAGGGGGAGGGGAGGAAGAAGGGGGGGGAGGGGGAGTGAGGGGGGAGGGGGGAGGGAGAGAGGGAGAGGGAGGGGAAAGAGAGAGGAGAGGGGGGAACGAGGGAGGAGGGGAGGGAGGAAGGGAGAAGAGGGAGAGGGGGAGAGAGAGAGGGAGCGAGAGGGAGAGAGAGGGAGAGAGAGGGAGAGGGGGAGAGGGAGAGAGGGAGAGAGGGAGAGAGGGAGAGAGGGAGCTAGGGGGTGAAAGGGAGAGAGAGGGGGAGAGATAGCGGGGGAGAAAGCAGGTGTGAAGAGAGGGGGAGAGAGAGGGGGAGAGAGGGGAGGAGAGGGCAGAGGGAAGGGAGAGGGGAGGGGGGGAAAGGAGGGGGGAGGGGGCAGAGGAAGAAAGGGGAGGGGGGGGAGAAAGGGGAGAAGAAAGAGGGGGGGGGGCGTAGGAGGCCCGGGGGGGGGAAGGGAGGGGAGCAGAGAGGGGGTGGGAGAGAGGAGAGGAGGAGGGGGAGAGGGGGGGGGAGGGGAAGCGACGGGAAGATAGAAGAGGGAGGAGAGGGGAACAAGGAGGGGGAGAGCGGGGAAGAGAGGGGGAGGGAAGGGGGGAGAGAAAGGGAAGAAAGGGGGGAAGGGGAGGGAGAGGGAAAAGGGGAAGGGAGGGGGAAGGACGGAGGGAGGGGAGAGAGGTGGGGAGGGGGGGATGAGAGCGAGGGAGGAGAGGAGGAGAGGGTGAAACTGAGATTGGCGCGAGGGGCGAGAGAGAAAAGGAGAAAGAGACAAAGAGCGGGAGCTATAGATGACCGGTCTCCCAGGACAGGCCCGCTGAAGCAGCCGGGCACCGGCCAGCGACGTTGAGTGGAGCAGCAGAGAGGGGCCCGGAGAGGGGACTGGAGAGTGGGCGGAGGACGAGAGTAGCGCGAGATGGAGGGAGATGGGGAGAGGCTAGGCAAGGTTAGAGGAGACACAGGGGAGGGTCTGGAGGAATGGTGGGGGTTTAAGAGGGCACGGATCCTAGCCGAAGGAACAGAGTGGGTTAGAGGCACGGTGGATCACAAACTGCCTGCGCACGAGGTAAATAGAGGCAGCGGCAGAGGGGTTAGAGGGCTCGGAGAGGGGTTGATGGCACGGGATGGGTTAGAGGCCCGGGTTTGGGGGTGGGTTAGAGGGGTGGCGTTGGTGGGGTAGAGGGCAATTTGGGGTGGGTTAGAGGGCACGGGGAGGATGGGTTAGAAGGCAACGGGTGGGTTAGAGGCAAGGGAGGCTATAGAGGGGCACGGGATGGGTTAGAGGGCCCAATGGCCCAGGTCGGGTTAGACTGCGAGCAGAGCAGGTCAGGTTGAGGCCACGATGGGATGGGTTAGAGGGCATTTCCCACTGGGTTAGAGGGAACAGGGAGGTTAGAGGGCACGGGGGGCTGGTTAGAGACATACGCTGGGGGGGTAGAGGGCACCCACCTCACTTTTCCAGCTTGCACCAGCGGTGGGGTGGGTTAGAGTGAAGGACTGGCTCGTGTTCGGAGGGGCACGAGGTGGGTCTCAAGAAAAAACGGGGTGGGTTAGAGGGCACGTTTTTTACACGTGGCCCGGCACGGTGGACGGGTTTAGAGGAAACGGGGGGGGTAAACGTTGAGGGGCACGGTGATGGGTTAGAGGGCAGACAGGGGGCTCCCGTACATTGAGGGGCACGGGTTGGGTGTTAGAGTGCACGGTGGTGGGGATGTGTGTTAGAGGGCACGGGGTGGGATGTGTGGCCACATGTATGTGTTGTAAATGGGTTAGAGGGTGTGGGTGCTTGCTGCAGTATACGAGAATGTGGGTTAAGTGTGTGCTGTCATGTGTTAGAGGGACCGTGATGTGTGTTAGAGGGCTCGTGTGCTAGTGTGGGGTGTGTGTGTATGCCAAGCACGCGCCGGGGTGGGTAGTGGCACGGGGTGTGTAGAGGGCCGTGTGGGGGTTAGTCAGTGTGTGAGGGTGGGTTAGTGTGATGTGCTGTGGTTAGCTAGGGCAACGTGGGGGTTAGTGTGGCAAGGTGGGCGTGTCAGTGGTTAGAGGGCACGGGGGGGGTAGAGGGACGGTGGGGTGAGTAGAGTGTCAGGGTGGGAAGGGGTTCGCCCCGCACAGGGTGGGTGTGGGGTGTCACGGGGATTTTTGGTTATGTGGGTGGTGTGGATGTAGTTAGAGGGCACGGTGCTGGGTGGGGTAGAGGGCACGGGGTGGGGTTAGAGGGTCAGGGGTGTGGTTGTGCGTGCCTGTGTGTGTGTGTGCATGTGTGTGCGGTGTGAGGGGTCAGTGTGTGTGGTGTCGAGGGGCCGTGTGTGTACGTGTGCACGATGTGTGTAGTAGTGTACCCGTGGTGCGTAGAGGGGCAAGGGTGTGCGTAGGTGTGTGGCTGTGGTGGTACATATGAGGTGCCAATGGTGCGTGGGCTCAGGGGGGGGGTAGTGTGGCGTGAGGGTGTGGGCGTGAGGGCACAGGCTGCGTGTGGCAGCCTATTGTCTAAGGGTGGGTAGATTGACAGGGGAATGGAGCAGGGCACGGGGGGTTAGTGCCGGTGGGGTGGGTGTGCTACGGTGGGAGCACGGGTGTGCGACTAGGATAAAGAAGATACAGGACTCTATTGGTCCCACATTGTCCCCAATGGGAAATGGGAAAAAGGCGGGATGGAAAAGTCTGGAAAAACCGGCCACAGGCTGTCCCCACTTCCGTAAATACAAGGAGGTACAGATCTTCCTGCCCAGTGGGATGGGTTCCCGAAGCATTACCCCACAGGGCACCTGTGGGTGGTAGTGGACTGGTGGTTAGGCACTTCAGTTCCCTTAGAGGGCCGTCCGGGGGTAGCTTTCCCCACGAGGTACAGGTTAGAGGGCACGGGGGGGTGTGGTTAAACGTGCTGGAGGAAAATGTAGAGGGCAGCAGAATCTATGGTGTAGTGAGGGACATGTGGAACGATATCGGGCCAACCTGTTCTCCAGATTTGGGCTAGGTGGGATGAGGTTAACCAGCGACCTTGTGGTCCTAGAGGGCACGGTGTAGTTTCTGCCCTTATCTTTGTGTGTGTGTACCTGGACAATGCATTGCGAGACAAAAGCTGGAGACATGGTATCATAGACACCTGGGGTCCACCCTGGATATACACAGCATGTAACAAAATAGAGAGAGGCCCCAGGTGAGAGTGTACAGCAGTTGCCTGGGTTTACAACACACACAGTTCAGAGAAATGTGAAAACTTAGGTCTTACAGACACACACAGGGGTATGTTACACACCACCTGATCAGGTGGCAATGTTGAGACACACACACACAGTGAGTCAAACAAGCCTTTTCCCAATGAGACATTGTGATTCACACAAGAGGACGCAGCTGATTCAGGACACGAGGCAGTACAGAATACTAGGGGTACAACAGATCAGGAACATTTACACAGAGCGAATGGTAGCAGGTTGCAAGAGTTCCAGTGGAAGTGGGGCGGCACTGATGCTTAGGTCATCATTACGCACATTGAAATGGGATAGGCAAAGTTTGACGCAGGGACACACGACGTTTATGGGTTGAGACCAGGCAGAGATGCAAGGGGAAAAAAACACATTTGTGACGCGCAGGACTTGTACGGGCCGAGATGCCTGTTTCCGTGCTGTCCTGTGATATGGTCATCTATACAACACAGTCATCGGCCCAGGTGAGTGCCTGACCATTGAGCTTCCAGTGTCACTCTGTGAAACGTCAGTTAACAGTCTGTGAAAAATTTACATAACCTGCAGACACGGACGTCTCGGGAGTGTGGGAGGAAGGCAACCGGTTTGTTGGTGCTGACGAGTGAAGGTCAGGGTGAGAGGAACAGGGAAAACTCGCGTGCTTTGGCACGGATTTTGTAGGGCCGAGGATGGCCGGTTTCCGTGCGTAATTGTTATACAAAATTTATATGGGGACTGTATAATGGCACCCATCATACGGCAGAGACCAGTCAGTGCTTGCAGCTGTACATTAATCTCCCCTGTCCCACTGGACGAGTTCATTCCAAGAGTTCTCCCCTCTTCTGTAACGTCAGCCCTGATTTCGAACTCGGAGATTATGTTTAATGGCCACTCTTCGGGTACTCGCGGGATCATGTTTTCATCGTCTGAAATATCTTCATCAGTCTTCCGAGTAACCTGCCGTTAGACACATAGACAATAGGTGCAGGAGTAGAGGCCATTCGGCCCTTCGAGTCTGCACCATTCGCCATTCAATATGATCATGGCTGATCATCCAACTCAGTATCCTGTACCTGCCTTCTCTCCATACCCCCTGATCCCTTTAGCCACAAGGGCACATCTAACTCCCTCTTAAATATAGCCAATGAACTGGCCTCAACTACCTTCTGTCCTTCTGTGGCAGAGAGTTCCACAGATTCACCACTCTCTGTGTGAAAAATGTTTTCCTCATCTCGGTTTTAAAGGATTTCCCCCTTATCCTTAAGCTGTGACCCCTTGTCCTGGACTTCCCCCAACATCGGGAACAATCTTCCTGCATCTAGCCTGTCCAACCCCTTAAGAATTTTGTAAGTTTCTATAAGATCCCCCCTCAATCTTCTAAATTCTAGCGAGTACAAGCCGAGTCTATCCATTCTTTCTTCATATGAAAGTCCTGACATCCCAGGAATCTGGTGAACCGTCTCTGCACTCCCTCTATGGCAAGAATATCTTTCCTCAGATTAGGTGACCAAAACTGTACGCAATACTCCAGGTGTGGTCTCACCAAGACCCTGTACAACTGCAGTAGAACCTCCCTGCTCCTAGACTCAAATCCTTTTGCTATGAATGCTAACATACCATTGGCTTTCTTCACTGCCTGCTGTACCTGCATGCCTACTTTCAATGACTGGTGTACCATGACACCCAGGTCTCGTTGCATCTCCCCTTTTCCTAGTCGGCCACCATTTAAATAGTCTGCTTTCCTTAAGGAAATAGGCAACGTTTCGGGCCGAAACCCTTCCGGGTTTCGGCCCGAAACGTCGCCTATTTCCTTCGCTCCATAGATGCTGCTGCACCTGCTGAGTTTCTCCAGCATTTTTGTGTACCTTCTGCCTACTTTCAATGACTGGTGTACCATGACACCCAGGTCTCAGCGAGTCTACCCTAGTACGTGCCGTTAGCGCTAGGAGACGTCCCCGAGCTCCGGCGTACCCGCTACGTTCATTCTCCGTGCTTACCACGTGTTAGATTTTTTTAATAACTCGGGAGAACTCTTGGAATGAACTCACACCATGGGACAGGACGCTATTAAAGTTTGATTGTTCCATCTGGGACACGGCAATAAAACACTCGTGACTCTGGAGGGAGATAGTATTAGCACACGGAGAGATCCAGGAAGGGTTCATAGAGTTTAACAGAGAGGCTGGGATGATGGACTGGGCGAAGTGTGGCTTTGTCAGTCAGTGAGTGATGTCTGAATATGATCGGCAAGCTGGGCTTCAATCCAGGCTGCTTAGTTTACAGCACGGAAACAGGCCCTTCGGCCCATCGAGTCCACACCAGTACGGGTGTCAGGGGTTATAGAGACTATAGACAATAGGTGCAGGAGTAGAGGCCATTCGGCCCTTCGAGCCAGCACGGCCATTCAATGTGATCACGGCTGATCATCCCCAATCAGTACCCCGTTCCTGCCTTCTCCCCATATCCCCTGACTCCACTATCTTTAAGAGCCCTATCTAGCTCTCTCTTGAAAGCATCCAGAGAACCGGCCTCCACCGCCCTCTGAGGCAGAGAATTCCACAGACTCACAACTCTCTGTGAGAAAAAGTGTTTCCTCGTCTCCGTTCTAAATGGCCGACCCCTTATTCTTAAACTCCGTTCTAAATGGCTTACTCCTTATGAATGGTGGTGCTGGCTCGAAGGGCCGAATGGCCTCCTCCTGCACCCATTGTGTATTGTCACCCCACAGCTTCCTGCGCTTCAAGGAATAAAGTCCTCGCTGCCCCTCATCCTCATTCTCCCCTCCCCCCCCCCCCCTCCTCCAGCCCATCCCCCAGTATCTGTGGGCGGCGGTGATGAGGTGGACAGGTGGTCTGAGCCCAGACTGGACACTCACTGGACACCCCCTGTCCATGGCTATTTCAGTGTGTGCTAATCTGATCACAAGCTGCAAACAGCAAACACACACGCACACACACACAGTCTCATACACACGTGCACACACACACACACACACACACACACGTGCACACGCACACACACACAGTCTCATACACACACACACACACACACACACCCCACACGTGCACACACACACAGTCTCATACACACAAATACATACACACACACACAGTCTCATACACACGTGCGCACACGCACACACAGTCTCATACACACGTGCACACACACACATACATGTGCACACACACACACAGTCTCATACACCTGTACACACACGCACACACACAGTCCCACACACGCATATACACACTCACACACATGCTCACACACATACACACTCTCATACACACGTGCACACACACACATATACACAGTCTCACACACGCGTACACACAAGCACATACACGCACAAAAGCACACACACATGCAGTCTCACACACACATACACGCACGCACACACACTCATACACACATGCACACAAACTAACGCACACACAAAATCTCACACGCGCACACACACACACTCACAGCCAATCGCACATGTATACACACACACACAAACGCACACACGTGCACACAAACACGTACACTGTATCATACACACACACACACGCGCACAGATCTCACACACATGCATATACACACACACACACACAATCGCACACGTACACACACACACGCACACACACACACATATACACACGCACACATACACACACACGCACACACACACACATGCACACACACACACACACACACGTACATGCACACACACACACACCCACGCACTCACTCACACACATTCAGGGTTGGGACTCAAGCTATTGTAGGATCAGTCCGAAGAAGGGTCTCAACCCGAAACGTCACCCATTCCTCCACGCCAGAGATACTGCCTGTCCCGCTGAGTTACTCCAGCTTCTTGTGTCTATCTATGGCAGGATCAATCAGACTTCTGACCTATCCTTCCATGAGCTTTAAGACTGAAGAGATACAGCACAGAAACAGGCCCTTCAGCCCACCGAGTCCGTGCCGACCAGCGATCCCCGCACATGTTGTTGATCTTAAAGTCGTACAAGACGTTGGTGAGGCCAGAATTAGGTGTATTATGTCCAGTTTTGCTCATCCTGCTACTGGAAAGATGCCATTCATGTGGAACGAGGGCCGAGATTTGTGGACGCAGCCCAGACCGTCACACACACGCACGTACACACACACACACACACACGCACGTACACACACGCACACGCACACACACACACACACAAACACACACACACACACACACACACCACACTCCCATCGCAAACATCTACACCTCACGCACTCGGCAAGGCCACACATCATCACAGGACCAGTCTCACACCCACACACTCCCTCTTCACTCTCCCATCGGGCACACAGGCACAGAACACACACACCACAACACACACACACACCTCCAGATTCAGGGACAGTTTCTTCCCGGCTGTTATCAGGCAACTGAACCGTCCTCTCACCAACTAGAGAGCGGTCCTGACCTCCCATCCACCTCATTGGAGACCCTCGGACTATCCTTGATCGGACTTTGCTGGCTTTACCTTGCATTAAACGTTATTCCCTTTATCCTGTATCTGTACACTGTGGACGGCTCGATTGTAATCATGTATTGTCTTTCCGCTGACTGGTTAGCACGCAACAGAAGCTTTTCACTGGACCTCGGTACACGGGGCAGTAAACTCAATTCAGTACTAATATTATCCTACACACACACACTAGGGCCAATTAACCTACAAACTTGCACGTCTTTGGAGTGTGGGAGGAAACCGGAGCACCTAGAGAAAACTCACACAGGTCATTAGAAACATAGAAAGTAGGTGCAGGAGTAGAGGCCATTCGACCCTTCAAGCCAGCACCGCCATTCAAAGTGATCATGGCTGATCATCCACAATCAGTACCCCGTTCCTGCCTTCTCCCCATATCCCCTGATTCCTTTATCCCTAAGAGCTAAATCTAAGTTTCAGAATAAGGGGTAAGCCATTTAGAACGGAGGCGAGGGAACACTTTTTCTCCCAGAGAATTGTGAGTCTGTGGAATTCTCTGCCTCATAGAGGGCGGTGGAGGCTGGTTCTCTGGATACTTTCAAGAGAGAGCTAGATAGGGCTCTTAAAGATAGCGGAGTCAGGGGATATGGGGAGAAGGCAGGAACGGGGTACTGATTGGGGATGATCAGCCATGATCATATTGAATGGCGGTGCTGGCTGGAAGGGCCGAATGGCCTACTCCTGCACCTATTGTCTATTGTCTATAGAATGGCGGTGCTGGCTGGAAGGGCCGAATGGCCTCTACTCCTGCACCTATAGTCTATTGTCTATAGAATGGCAGTGCTGGCTGGAAGGGCCGAATGGCCTCTACTCCTGCACCTATTGTCTATTGTCTATAAATTGTCTGACTCTCTCTTGAAAACATCCAGTGAACCGGCCTCCACTGCCGTCTGTGGCAGAGAATTCCACAGATTCACAACTCTCCGGGTGGAAAAGTTTTTCCTCGTCTCAGTCCTAAATGGCCGACCCCCTTGGTTTGATAAAGGTGAGTTTTCGAGACGAGAAGGGTGTGCGTTTCAGGTTGAGAGTGCCAGTAAGTTGTGCTGCGTTTGGAGAGGGGTGTGGGCTGGCTTGGAGGAGGGGGGGGGGGAAGGTTTGACTGAAGTTAGTGAGTGTAAACTAGTCCAATGGACAGGCAGCATTGTGACTTCACTAGGGGGCCAGCCTGCGCTGTGAAATCAGGCCGGGAGCCGAGCCAAGAGCCTGCTCCACGACTGAAATAGAATGGTATTAAATAACACATACTTCAGGAATGACACAAGGGGCCTGCTTAAATCTACCACAGATGTCAGACTGGGGCTGAAACTCGTCTCTCCTAGACTTGACGGGGATGTTGCCAGGACTCGAGGGGTCTGAGCAACTGGGAGAGTTCGGGGGCAGGCTGGGACAGGCTCGTGTCACCTCCATTCCTTCTCTGAGTTACTCCAGCTATTTGCTGTCCACCTTCGGTTTAAACCAGCATCTGCAGTTCCTTCCCAAGTTGGGAGGTCATGTTGCAGTTGTAGTCGGTGAGGCCACATTTGTGTTCAGTTCTGGGCACCGTTTGTTATAGGAAAGATGTCGTCAGGCAGGAACGATGCAGGGAGGATTCACGAGGATGTTGCCAGGACTAGAGGGTGTGAGCTACAGGGAGAGGTTGAGTAGGCTGGGTCTCTATTCATTGAAGTACAGGAGGATGAGGGGTGATCTTATAGAGGTGTATAAAATCATGAGAGGAATAGATCGGGTAGACTTGGTTTATACTCTTCTAGAATTTAGAAGATTGAGAGGGGATCTTATAGAAACTTACAAAATCTTAAGGGGTTGGACAGGCTAGATCAGAAGATTGTTCCCGATGTTAGGGAAGTCCAGGACAAGGGGTCACAGCTTAAGGATAAAGGGGAAATCCTTTAAAACCGAGATGAGAAGAACTTTTTTTCACGCAGAGAGTGGTGAATCTCTGGAACTCTCTGCCACAGAGGGGTAGTTGAGGCCACACAGTTCATTGGCTATATTTAAGAGGGAGTTAGATGTGGCCCTTGTGGCTAAAGGGATCAGGGGGTATGGAGAGAAGGCAGGCACGGGATACTGAGTTGGATGATCAGCCATGATCATATTGAATGGCGGTGCAGGCTCGAAGGGCCGAATGGCCTACTCCTGCACCTAATTTCTATGTTTCTATGTTTCTATGTAGACGCACAGAGTCTCTTGCCCCGAGGAGGGGAATCGAGGACCAGAGGACATGGGTTCAAAAGATTTAATAGGAATCTGAGGGGTAACTTTTCCACACTGAGTGTGGTGGGTGTATGGAACGAGCTGCCGGAGGAGGTAGTTGAGGCTGGGACTATCCCAACGTTTAAGAAACAGTTAGACAGGTACATGGATAGGATAGGTTTGGAGGGATATGGACCAAACGCGGGCAGGTGGGACTAGTGTAGATGGGGCATGTTGGCCGGTGTGGGCAAGTTGGGCCGAAGGGCCTGTTTCCGTGCTGTATCGCTCTGCGATAGAATGCCTGAGCTGTCGGGGGAGTCGTGAAATTACAGACCCTCTAAACTTCACCGTTGTGCGGGAAGGAACTGCAGATGCAGGTTTACACCGAAGATAGACACAAAGTGCTGGAGTAACTCAGTGGGGCAGTCCGCATCTCAGTTCAGTCTGAAGAAGGATTTTGACCTGAAATGTTATCCATTCCTTCTCTCCAGAGATGCTGCCGGTCCCGCTGAGTTACTCCAGCATTTTTTGTCTATAGGTTCAGTCCAGTTCACTGCCCCGTGTACCGAGGTACAGTGAAAAGCTTCTGTTGCGTGCTAACCAGTCAGCGGAAAGACAATACATGATTACAATCGAGCCGTCCACAGTGTACAGATACAGGATAAAGGGAATAACGTTTAGTGCAAGGTAAAGCCGGCAAAGTCCGATCAAGGATAGTCCGAGGGTCACCAATGAGGTGGATGGGAGGTCAGGACCGCTCTCTAGTTGGTGAGAGGACGGTTCAGTTGCCTGATAACAGCCGGGAAGAAACTGTCCCTGAATCTGGAGGCGTGTGTGTGTGTGTTGGTTTTCACACTTCTGTACCTCTTGCCCGATGGGAGAGGGGAGAAGAGGGAGTGACCGGGGGGTGAGACTGGTCCTTGATGATGCTGCTGGCCTTGCCGAGGCAGCGTGAGGTGGAGATGGAGGCGATGGGAGGGAGGTTGGTGTGTGCGTGTGTGTGGGTGTGTGCATGTGTGTGTGTGTGTGCGCGTGTGTGTGTGCGTGTGTGCGTGTGTGTGCGTGTGTGTGTGTGTGCGTGTGTGTGTGTGTGCGTGCGTGTGTGCGTGTGTGCGTGTGTGTGTGTGTGTGTGTGTGTGTGCGTGTGTGTGTGTGTGTGTACGTGTGTGTGTGCGTGCGTGTGTGTGTGTGTGTACATGTGTGTGTGTGTGTACACGTGTGTGTGTGTGTGTGTGTGTGTGTGTGTGTGTGTGTGTGTGTGTGTGTGTGTCTGTGTGTGTGTGTGTGTGTGTGTGTGTGTGGTGTGATGGTCTGGGCTGTGTCCACAAGACAAGTTGGTCGTGGCCACTGTGATTGACACTGAACTGTTTATTATCTCTAGACATGTACACACACACACACACAATCTCACATGCACACTCGCACTCACACACATGTACACACTCACTCATGTGCACACACAGACACACACATGTGCACACATCCACATACACATTCACACATGTACACTCACACATGTACACACACGCGCACTCACACACATGTACACACTCACATATGTACACACACACACATGTACACACTCACACATACACACACACACATGTACACACTCACACACATGTACACACACGCGCACACACACACACACACACACACACACACATGTACACACACACATGTACACTCACACACATACACACTCACACATGTACACACACGTACACTCACACACATGCACACACACACATGTACACACTCACACATGTACACACAGACACACGCCAACAGACCACGTGTGAATCAGTGTGACGTGACTGCTGAGGGTGACAACACATGAGCCATGCAGGAGGCCGTGGCAACTTGCCCCAGAGTAACACGGTGGTGGTGCAGCGGGTAGAGCTGCTGCCTCACAGCACCAGAGACCCGGGTTCCATCCCGACTACGGGCGCTGTCTGTACGGAGTTTGCAGACGGGCAGGTTTGTAGGTTAATTGACTCCTGTAAATTGTAAAAATGGTCCCTCATGTGTGTAGGATGGTGTTAGCGTGCGGGGATCGCTGGTCGGCACGGGCAGAATGGGCCGAAGGGCCTGTTTCTATGTTGGTATCTTTGAAGTCCAAAGTTAAAATAATCCCCTCTTGTCTATTGGTGAGACCACACTTGGGGTCTGGGAAAGAAATTACTAAGCTGAACATTGACTCGGATGTTGTTGGGACTCGAGGGGCTGAGCAATGGGAAGATGCTCCAAATACTTAAGGGGTTGGACAGGCTAGATGCAGGAAGATTGTTCCCGATGTTGGGGAAGTCCAGGACAAGGGGCCATACGCACAGTTTAAGGATAAGGGGGAAATCCTTTAGGACCGAGATGAGAAAAACATTTTTTTTCTCACACACAGAGAGTGGTGAATCTGTGGAATTCTCTGCCACAGAAGGTAGTTGAGGCCACACAGTTCATTGGCTATATTTAAGGGGGAGTTAGATGTGGCCCTTGTGGCTAAAGGGATCAGGGGGTATGGAGAGAAGGCAGGTACAGGATACTGAGTTGGATGATCAGCCATGATCATGTTGTGAGTCTGTGGAATTCTCTGCCTCAGAGGGCGGTGGAGGCCGGTTCTCTGGATGCTTTCAAGAGAGAGCTAGATAGGGCTCTTAAAGATAGCGGAGTCAGGGGATAAAGAAACATAGAAATTAGGTGCAGGAGTAGAGGCCATTCGGCCCTTCGAGCCTGCACCGCCATTCAATATGATCATGGCTGATCATCCAACTCAGTATCCCTACCTGCCTTCTCTCCATACCCCCTGATCCCCTTAGCCACAAGGGCCACATCTAACTCCCTCTTAAATATAGCCAATGAAGTGGCCTCAACTACCCTCTGTGGCAGAGAGTTCCAGAGATTCACCACTCTCTGTGTGAAAATGGAGAGAAGGCAGGAACGGGGTACTGATTGGGTATGATCAGCCGTGATCATATTGAATGGTGGTGCTGGCTCGAAGGGCCGAATGGCCTCTACTCCTGCACCTGTTGTCTATTGTCTATTGTGTGTGTCTGTCCAAGGTTTAGAGGGATACGTGCCAGGGATGGATGGCTAAATGGGACTAGTTCACATGGGGCACTTGGTCAGCTGGGAGGAGTTGAGTTACTCCAGCATTTTGCGTCTACACTCTACACTCAATACAGTTATTGACACAAAATGCTGGAGTAACTCAGCGGGACAGGCAGCGTCTCTTTGGAGTGTGGGAGGAAACCGGAGCGCCCGGAGAAAACCCACGCAGGTCACGGGGAGAACGTGCAAACTCCGTACAGACAGCACCCGTAGTCGGGATGGAACCTGCGTCTCTGGTGCTGTGAGGCAGCAGCTCTACCCGCTTCACCGCCACCGTGACGCTCCGGTGGGTCAGGTGTAAACATTCACCCAGGTCATCGTGACACCGCTACACACCTGCGTCCTTATTGATTAGGATTGTTCCGTGGTTGGTCGATTGATCAGCCAGTTATTGATCAGGATGCGAGGTGGAAGATGCAGAACTAATCGAGTCACTGAGTCATACACCGTGGAAACAGGCCCTTCGGCCCAACTTGCCCACACCGACCAACATGCCCCGTCTACACTAGTCCCACACCGACCAACATGTCCCATCTACACTAGTCCCACCCCGACCAACATGCCCCATCTACACTAGTCCCACCCCGACCAACATGCCCCATCTACACTAGTCCCACACCGACCAACATGTCCCATCTACACTAGTCCCACCCCGACCAACATGCCCCGTCTACACTAGTCCCACCCCGACCAACATGTCCCATCTACACTAGTCCCACCCCGACCAACATGCCCCGTCTACACTAGTCCCACCCCGACCAACATGCCCCGTCTACACTAGTCCCCCCCCGACCAACATGTCCCATCTACACTAGTCCCACACCGGCCAACATGCCCCATCTACACTAGTCCCACCTGCCCGCGTTTGGTCCATATCCCCCCAAACCTGTCCTATCCATGTACCTGTCTAACTGTTTCTTAAACGTTGGGATAGTCCCAGCCTCAACTACCTCCTCCGGCAGCTCGTTCCATACACCCACCACCCTCGAAAAGTGTGGAAAAGTTACCCCTCAGATTCCTATTAAATCTTTCCCCCTTCACCTTGAACCTGTGTCCTCTGGTCCTCGATTCCCCTACTCTGGGCAAGAGACTCTGTGCATCTACCCGATCTATTCCTCTCATGATTTTATACACCTCTATAAGATCTCCCCTCATCCTCCTGCGCTCCATGGAA
>NW_026576245.1:95000-115000 GCF_028641065.1 Leucoraja erinaceus
CCATAACTCAGCGGGTCAGGCAGCATCTGTGGAGAACATGGATAGGTGACGTTTCACAGAGTGCTGGAGTAACTCAGCGGGTCAGGCAGCATCTGTGGAGAAACATGGATAGGTGACGTTTCACAGAGTTACACAGATTGCCCCCTAGTGCGTAGAGTGGATGGATCAAACGTGGACGTGTGGGCCAGCATGGGCGAGATGGGCCGAAGGGCCTGTTTCCACGCTGTATCTCTGCGACACTCTCCTCTCCACATCCGCAGATTCACCGCCTTTAGTGTCACCCTCACCCCAGGTAGTGACCCCTCCGCCCGACACCCCAACACCCCCCCCCCGCTGGTTCTCACCGTCGCTGTTCTCCTCCGTCTCGCTGTTGAAGAGCTCGTACGAGTCCCAGCGGATCAGCGGGTCGGCCGTGTTGTAGTCGACGGATATACCCGGCCCGTTCTCCAGATACTCCATCCCTGGAGGTGGGAGAGAGGTCAGTGTGTACGTGTGTGTGTATGTGTGTGTGTGTGCGTGTGTGCGTGTGTGTGTGTACGTGTGTGTGTGTGCGTGTGTGTGTATGTACGTGTGTACGTGTGTGTGTGTGTATGTATGTGTGTGTGTGTGTGTGTGTGTATATGTGTGTGTGTGTGTATATATCTGTGTGTGTGTGTATATATGTGTGTATATATGTGTGTGTGTGTACGTGTGTGTGTGCGTGTGTGTGTGTGTGTGTGTGTACGTGTGTGTGTGTGTGTATGTGTGTGTGTGTGTGTATATCTGTGTGTGTGTGTGTGTGTGTATATATGTGTGTGTACGTGTGTGTGTGTGTGTACGTGTGTGTGTGTGTGTGTGTGTGTGTGTGTGTGTGTGTGTGTGTGTATCTGTGTGTGTGTGTGTGTGTGTGTACGTGTGTGTGTGTGTGTGTGTGTGTGTGTGTGTGTGTGTATGTGTGTATCTGTGTGTGTGCGTGTGTGTATATATGTGTGTGTGTGTGTGTGTGTGTGTGTGTGTGTGTGTGTGTGTGTGTGTGTGTGTGTGTGTGTGTGTGTGTGTGTGTGTGTGTGTGTGTGTGTCTGTGTCCAAGGCTAGAGGGCGCAGCTTTAAGGTGAGAGGGGCAAAGTTTAAAGGAGATGTGTGGGGCAGGTTTTTTTACACAGAGGGTGGTGGGTGCCTGGAACGCGCTGCCAGGGGTGGGGGTGGAGGCAGATACGATCGTGGTGTTTAAGAGGCTTTTGGATCGGCACATGGATATGCAGGGAATGGAGGGATACGGATCACGTGCTGGCAGAGGGGAGTTGGTCTTGGCATCATGTACGGCACGGACATTGTGGGGCCGAAGGGCCTGTTCCTGTGCTGGACTGGTCCACAGGAGAGGGTGGAGTGGGGAGGATTGAGCAGGTTAGGGAGCGGTCGGGCTGTGTTCCACACAGAGCTAGTATGTAGCTGATGGGCCGAGCGGTCACCATTGGCTAGTCGTTGTGGTCAGCGGGCAGCTGAAGTCTACCTTGTATCTTCTCCGGGCCAAAGGAGAAGATGAACTCCACCTTGAAGTACTCAGGGAACCTCTCATCTGTAGAAGGAGAGAGAGAGTGAGTGAGAGAGAGAGGGAGATGGAGAGATGAGGCAAGTGACAATAGACAATAGGTGCAGGAATAGAGGCCATTCGGCCCTTTGAGCCAGCACCACCATTCAATGTGATCATGGCTGATCATCCCAAATCAGTACCCCGTTCCTGCCTTCTCCCCATATCTCCTGACTCCGCTATCTTTAAGAGCCCTATCTAGCTCTCTCTTGAAAGTATCCAGAGAACCGACCTCCACCGCCCTCTGTGAGGCAGAGAATTCCACAGACTCACCACTCTCTGTGAGAAAAAGTGTTTCCTCGTCTCCGTTCTAAATGGCTTACCCCTTATTCTTAAACTGTGTGTGGCCCCTGGTTCTGGACTCCCCCAACATCGGGAACATGTTTCCTGCCTCTAGCGTGTCCAAGCCCGTAATAATCTTATATGTTTCAATGAGATGCCTTCTCATCCTTCTAAACTCCAGAGTGTACAAGCCCACAGCCGCTCCATTCTCTCAGCATATGACAGTCCCGCCATCCCGGGAATTAACCTTGTAAACCTACGCTGGGCTCCCTCAATAGCAAGAATGTCCTTCCTCAAATTAGGGGACCAAAACTGCACACAATACTCCAGGTGTGGTCTCACTAGGGCTCTGCACAACTGCAGAAGGACCTCTTTGCTCCTGTATTCGATTCCTCTTGTTATAGTCCTCAGGAAGCACAACCTGGACTCTAACCTGCTGCTGACCTTCTACCGCTCGTCCATCGAGAGCCTGCTGACATACTGCATTACAGCATGGTATGGCAGCTGCACCATGGCAGACAGGGAGAGGCTTCAGAGGGTAACTAGGACAGCACAGAAGATCATTGGTTGCCCTCTCCCCTCCCTGATGGACATCTACACCTCCCGCTGCCTTAGCAGGGCAAAGAATATCATCAAAGACAGCTCCCATCCTGCGTTTGGACTGTTCGACCTGCTGCCCTCTGGAAGGCGCTATAGGTGCATCAAATCCAGGACAAATAGACTCAGAAATAGTTGCTTTCCGAAAATTATAACTACTATTAATTCAAATTCACACATGCATTGACTTCACAGCCCAACACCCGGACTTCCATCTGTATATATGTATATAACGCCGCAGAATAGTGCACCTATCCCCCCCCCCTTCTCCCTTCTGTTTTGTTTTTCTGTTTCTTGTTTTTTGTACTAAATTATATGTATGCACTGAGTACGAGCAGCTTTCAATTTCACTGTACATGTATAGTGACAATAAATGGCATATCTATATCTATCTATCTATCTATCTATCTATCTCTATCTATCTATCTATCTATCTATCTATCTATCTATCTATCTATCTATCTATCTATCTATCTATTATCTATCTATCTATCTATCTATCTATCTATCTATCTATCTATCTATCTATCTATCTATCTATCTATCTATCTATCTATCTATCTATCTATCTATCTATCTCTATAAAGGCCAACATGCCATTTGCTTTCTTCACTGCCTGCTGTACCTGCATGCTTACTTTCATTGACTGATGTACAAGGACCCCCAGATCCCGTTGTACTTCCCCTTTTCCCAACTTAAACTTGTGGTTGTTGGAGCTAAATATTCCCGGTGTCAACGTAAACTAACGGACTTCCTATAGAATGGTGAAGCACAAATTGAAACTTAAATCCGATGGGTGAGGGAGGGGTGAGGGGGGTGTGGGGGGGGGGGGGTATATATCTGCATCTTTTCTTGTCTTGTTCCTCTGTGTCTCAGCTGCACTGCTTTGGTTCCAGCTGCTACGGTCAGGCAAACGCCTCCGTTGCCATGCTGTGAGAACGGAGGGGATGAGAAGGAGTTTCTTCCCACAGGCTATTCGGACTGTAAACTCCTATCTCACCAGGGACCAAGAAGGGTTTCCACCTGAAACATCGCCTATTTCCTTCGCTCCATAGATGCTGCTGCACCCGCTGAGTTTCTCCAGCATTTTTGTCAACCTCCAGGGACTAACTTTACTGAACCATTTTAGAAACATAGAAACAGTAACTAAACATAATTAAACTCACTAAATATGCTTATTCTGGCAATAGAATAAAAGGAACTGCAAGATAGTTCTTGCCCCGTACACCCTGTTTTAATTCCAAACTAGCCAGCGGCTGATATAAAGTTGGATAACTTAGAAACATAGAAAATAAGTACAGGAGTAGGCCATTCGGCACTTCGAGCCTGCACCGCCATTCAATATGATCATGGGTGATCATCCAACTCAGTATCCCGTATCTGCCTTCTCTCCATACCCCCTGATCCCCTTGGCCACAAGGGCCACATCTAACTCCCTTTTAAATATAGCCAATGAACTGTGGCCTCAACTACCTTCTGTGGCAGAGAGTTCCACAGATTCACCACTCTCTGTGTGAAAAATGTTTTCCTCATTTCGTCCTAAAAGATTTCGCCCTTATCCTTAAGCTGTGACCCCTTGTCCTGGACTTCCCCAACATCGGGAACAATCTTCCTGCATCTAGCCTGTCCAACCCCTTAAGAATTTTGTAAGTTTCTATAAGATCCCCCCTCAATCTTCTAAATTCTAGCGAGTACAAGCCGAGTCTATCCAGTCTTTCTTCATATTAAAGTCCTGACATCCCAGGAATCAGTCTGGTGAACCTTCTCTGTACTCCCTTTAGGTTATAAGATTAAAACTGAAGCTGTACAACTATTGTACATTTGTAGACGCCGAGCGTTTTGTCCTTGAACAATTCTTCATGCAGTTGTACAGGGCTCTGGTGAGACCACATCTGGAGTATTGTGTACAGTTTTGCTCTCCTAATCTGAGGAAGGACATCCTTGTGATTGAGGCAGGGCAGCGTAGGTTCACGAGATTGATCCCTGGGATGGCAGGACTGTCGTATGAGGAAAGATTGAAAAGACTAGGCTTGTATTCACTGGAGTTTAGAAGGATGAGGGGGGGTATTCTTATAGAAACATATAAAATTATAAAAGGACTGGACGAGCTAGATGCAGGAAACATGTTCCCAATGTTGGGCAAGTCCAGAACCAGGGGCCACAGTCTTAGAATAAAGGGGAGGTAATTTAAGACTGAGGTGAGAATAAAACTTTTTCACCCAGAGAGTTGTGAATTTATGGAATTCCCTGCCACAGAGGGCAGTGGAGGTCAAGTCACTGGATGGATTTAAGAGAGTTAGATAGAGCTCTAGGGGCTAGTGGAGTCGAGGGATATGGGGAGAATGCAGGCATGGGTTATTGATAGGGGACGATCAGCCATGATCACAATGAATGGCGGTGCTGGTGCTGGAGCGAAGGGCCGAATGGCCTCTACTCCTGCACTTAATGTCTATGTTTCTATGTTTCTAATAAATTAAAAATGAAAAATAAATTTGAATGAACTAACGGCGTCACCTTTGAAGGCATCATCCAGGTCGGCTTTGCCAAACACGACACTGAGGTCATGGATGGCACACGTGTGGAACTGGACACGGAACACAATCTCCCGCGCTGGGCTCTGGTAACGCTTGTGGTAGCACTTCAGCTGCAAGAGATCAGACACACGGATAGCTGCTTTGGTTAGAGTCACGGAGTCACAGAGTCACAGAGTCACGGAGTCACAGAGTCACAGAGTCACGGACACAGGGGACACAGGGACACACAGAGACACACAGAGACACACAGAGACACAGAGTCACAGAGTCACAGAGTCACGGAAACACAGAGACACAGGGACACAGGGACACAGGGACACAGGGACACAGGGACACAGAGACACAGAGACACACAGAGACACACAGAGACACAGAGACACAGAGTCACAGAGTCACGGAGACACAGAGACACAGGGACACAGACACAGGGACACACACAGACACAGAGTCACGGAAACACAGAGACACACACAAGGACACAGAGACACAGAGACACACAGAGACACAGAGACACACAGAGACACAGAGAGACACAGAGACACACAGAGACACAGAGACACACAGAGACACAGAAACACAGAGACACACAGAGTCACACAGAGACACACAGAGTCACAGAGACAGAGAGAGACACAGAGTCACAGAAACACAGAGACACACAGAGTCACAGAGACACACAGAGACACACAGAGACACACAGAGACACACAGACACACACAGACACAGACAGAGACACACAGAGACACACAGAGACACACAGAGTCACAGAGACACACAGAGTCACGGAGTCACAGAGACACACAGGGACACGGGGACACAGGGACACGGGGACACAGGGACACGGGGCACAGGGACACAGGGACACACAGGGACACGGGGACACAGAGACACAGGGACACAGACACACAGGGTCACAGAGACACAGGGACACACACAGAGACACGGAGTCACAGAGACACAGGGACACACAGAGACACAGAGACACAGACACAGAGACACAGGGACACATACAGACACAGGGGGGACACAGAGACACAGACACAGAGACACAGGGACACAGAGACAGACACAGAGTCACAGACACAGTGACACAATCATAGAAACATAGACAATAGGTGCAGGAGTAGGCCATTCGGCCCTACATGCCCACACCGACCAACATGTCCCATCTACACTGGTCCCACCTGCCCGTGTTTGGTCCATATCCCTCCAAACCTGTCCTATCCATGTACCTGTCTAACTGTTTCTTAAACGATGGGATAGTCCCAGCCTCAACTACCTCCTCCGGCAGCTCGTTCCATACACCCACCACCCTCTGTGTGGAAAAGTTACCCCTCAGATTCCTATTAAATCTTTCCCCCTTCACCTTGAACCCATGTCCTCTGGTCCTCGATTCCCCTACTCTGGGCAAGAGACTCTGTGCGTCTACCCGATCTATTCCTCTCATGATTTTATACACCTCTATAAGATCTCCCCTCATCCTCCTGCGCTCCATGGAATAGAGACCCAGCCTACTCAACCTCTCCCTGTAGCTCACACCCTCTAGTCCTGGCAACATCCTCGTGAATCACTGGTTGGTCTAGCAACAACCTCTTACTAAAATGTTGAAACTAGGAACTGCAGATGCTGGATTATAAAAGCACAGAGTGCTGGAGTAACTCAGCGGGTCAGGCAGCATCTATGGAGCTAAGGAAATAGGCAACGTTTCGGGCCGAAACCCTTCCGGGTTTCGTCCCGAAACGTTGCCTATTTCCAGAAGGTTCGGCCCGAAACGTTGCCTATTTCCTTAGCTCCATAGATGCTGCTGCACCATAACTCAGCGGGTCAGGCAGCATCTGTGGAGAACATGAATAGGTGACGTTTCACAGAGTGCTGGAGTAACTCAGCGGGTCAGGCAGCATCTCTGCTGAGTTACTCCAGCACTCTGTGAAACGTCACCTATCCATGGTCTCCACAGATGCTGCCTGACCCGCTGAGTTACTCCAGCACTCTGTGAAACATCACCTATCCATGTTCTCCACAGATGCTGCCTGACCCACTGAGTTATGGTGCAGCAGCATCTATGGAGCTAAGGAAATAGGCAACGTTGTTTTTCTCTTTATTTAACTACAGTTTCGGTTTAGAGATACAGCACGGAAACAGGCCCTTCAGCCCACCGAGTCCGTGCCGACCAGCGATCCCCGCACACTAACACTATCCTACACACACACTGGGGGACAATTTACATTTACATCAAAGCCAATTAACCTACAAACCTGCACGTCTTTGGAGTGTGGGAGGAAACCGGAGCGCCGGAGAAAACCCACGCAGGTCACGGGGAGAACGTGCAAACTCCGTACAGACAGCGCCCGTAGTCGGGATCGAAGGCGGGTCTCTGGCGCTGTGAGGCAGCAGCTCTACCCGCTGCACCGCCACCGTGACGTTCTCTTACCAATATGTCTCCTTTCAGCATCAGTCCCGGCTCGATGGTGATGCACATGGTTGACTGGCTGTCACCCGGAATGTTGCTGGGGAATTTGGAGAAAGAAAAGAGAAAAACACCGATAATTTGTATGTGGAGAGAGATGGAGAGGGAGAGACAGAGACAGAGAGAGGACGAGAGAGGTGGGAAGAGGGGAAGAGTGGGAGCAATAGAGAGAGGGGGGAGAGAGAGAGGGGGAGGGGGAGAGAGGGAGGGAGAGGGTGTTAGAAACATAGAAACATAGACATTAGGTGCAGGAGTAGAGGCCATTCGGCCCTTCCAGCCTGCACCACCATTCAATATGATCATGGCTGATCATCCAACTCAGTATCCCGTACCTGCCTTCTCTCCATACCCCCTGATCCCCTTAGCCACAGGGGCCACATCTAACTCCCTCTTAAATATAGCCAATGAACTGGCCTCGACTACCCTCTGCGGCAGAGAGTTCCAGAGATTCACCACTCTCTGTGTGAAAAAAAGTTCTTCTCATCTCGGTTTTAAAGGATTTCCCCCTTATCCTTAAGCTGTGACCCCTTGTCCTGGACTTCCCCAACATCGGGAACAATCTTCCTGCATCTAGCCTGTCCAACCCTTAAGAATTTTGTAAGTTTCTATAAGATCCCCCCTCAATCTCCTAAATTCTAGAGAGTACAAGCCAAGTCTATCCAGTCTTTCTTCATAAGACAATCCTGACATCCCAGGAATCAAGTTGGTGTGGCACTCACTAGATTCCCGAGGTGTAGACGGGCTGCATGCTCTGGTAAATCTTCAGGAATGGCCGACACCCTGCGGAGAGAAGATGACAGAACTGCAAGTGCTGGTTTATGAGAAAAGGACACAGTGCAGGAGTAACTCAGGGAGTCAGGCAGCATCTCAGGACAACATGGATTATTTGGGACATTAGGAGCAAAGAGGTGCTTCTGCAGTTGTACAGGGCCCTGGTGAGACCACACCTGGAGTATTGTGTGCAGTTTTGGTCCCCTAATTTGAGGAAGGACATTCTTGCTATTGAGGGAGTGCAGGGTAGGTTTACAAGGTTAATTCCCGGGATGTCGGGACTGTCATATGCTGAGAGAATGGAGCAGCTGGGCTTGTACACTCTGTGGAGTTTAGAAGGATGAGAGGATATCTCATTGAAACATATAAGATTGTTATGGGATTGGACACGCTAGAGGCAGGAAACATGTTCCCGATGTTGGGGGAGTCCAGAACCAGGGGCCACACACAGTTTAAGAATAAGGGGTTGACCATTTAGGACTGAGATGAGGAAACACTTTTCCACCCAGAGAGTTGTGAATCTGTGGAATTCTCTGCACACACAATACTCCAGGTGTGGCCTCACTAGGGCCCTGTACAAATGCAGAAGGACCTCTTTGCTCCGATACAGGATGCCAAGATCAATTATTCCCCTCTCCCTAGTGGGAGAACGTGGAGTATTTACAATGGCCTGGAGACTCAGAATTAAAGGACGTTCCTCTAGGAAGGAGATGAGGAGGAATTTCTTTAGACAGAGGGTGGTGAATCTGTGGGATTCTTTGCCACAGACGGCTGTGGAGGCCACAAGTCAGTGGATATATTTAAGGCAGAGATGGATAAATTCTTGATTAGTGCGGGTGTCAGGGGTTATGGGGAGAAGGCAGGAGAATGGGGTTAGGAGGGAGAGATAGATCAGCCATGATTGAATGGCGGAGTAGACTCGATGGGCCGAATGGCCTAATTCTGAGATACTAGGAATACTCACAGGAATAGTATCATCAAGGACCAGTCTCACGCCCAGTCACTCCCTCTTCTCCCCTCTCCCACCGGGCAAGAGGTACAGAAGTGTGAAAACCAACGCACACACACCTCCAGATTCAGGGACAGTTTCTTCCCGGCTGTTATCAGGCAACTGAACCGTCCTCTCACCAACTAGAGAGCGGTCCTGACCTCCCATCCACCTCATTGGTGACCCTCGGACTATCCTTGATCGGACTTTGCTGGCTTTACCTTGCACTAAACGTTATTCCCTTTATCCTGTATCTGTACACTGTGGACGGCTCGATTGTAATCATGTATTGTCTTTCCACTGACTGGTTAGCACGCAACAGAAGCTTTTCACTGGACCTCGGTACACGGGGCAATTAAATGTTTAAGAAGGAACTGCAGATGCTGGAAAATCGAAGGTAGACAAAAATGCTGGAGAAACTCAGCGGGTGAGGCAGCATCTATGGAGTGAAGGAATAGGTGACGTTTCGGGTCGGAGACCCTTCTTCAGACTGATGTGGGGGGGGGGGGAAGAATAAAGGAAGAGGCGGAGACAGTGGGCTGTGGGAGAGCTGGGAAGGGGAGGGGAAGGAGGGAGAAAGCAGGGACTACCTGAAATTGGAGAAGTCAATGTTCATATCGCTGGGGTGTAAACTACCCAAGCAAAATATGAGGCGCTGCTCCTCCAATTTACGGTGGGACTCACTCTGGCCATGGAGGAGGGACAGGACAGAATGGGAGTGGGAGTTGAAGTGCTGAGCCACCGGGAGATCAGGCTGGTTATTGTGAACTGTGCGGAGGTGTTGGGCGAATCGATCGCTAAGCCTCCGCTTGGTCTCACCGACGTAGAGCAGCTGACACCTAGAGCAGCGGATGCAATAGATGAGGTTGGAGGAGGTGAACTGGACTAGTTAGAGGTGATGAACTTACCGCCCTTGGACTCGAAGTTGGGGATGCCGTGCATGATGACATGGTGGAGAAACAGAGGCTTGTTGTTCATCTTGATCGTCCCCGACAGAAGCCCGCTGAAGTAGTGGACGTATCTACACCGAGACACATGGTCAATGTCAGTCAGGCAGCATCCATGGAGGCTCAACCTGGAACCCCCTCTCCCCCCTCCCCTCACCCGCTCCCCCTCTCCACCACCCCGAACCACTTCTCCACCCTCCCCTCACCGGCAAAGAATTCCACAGACTCACAACTCTCTGTGAAAAAAAGTGTTTCCTCGTCTCCGTTCTAAATGGCCGACCCCTTATTCTTAAACTGTGGCCCCTGGTTCTGGACTCCCCCAACATCGGGAACATGTTTCCTGCCTCTAGCGTGTCCAAGCCCTTAACAATCTTATATGTTTTCAATGAGATATTCTCTCATCCTTCTAAACTCCAGAGTGTACAAGCCCACAGCCGCTCCATTCTCTCAGCATTTGACAGTCCCGCCATCCCGGGAATTAACCTGGTGAACCTACGCTGGGCTCCCTCAATAGCAAGAATGTCCTTCCTCAAATTAGGGGACCAAAACTGCACACAATACTCCAGGTGTGGTCTCACTAGGGCCCTGTACAACATAAGTTGACGACATTTTAATCTGATCGCTGTTTGATTGTTGTGTGCAAATGGCAATGGCAGTCGAGATTTTGTTAATACTCTGGTATTTGTGTTTAATTGAATAAAAGCAGTTTGTTTAAGAAAAAGGGGGGGGGGGGGGGTCAGACACAAAGTGAAGCCCCCCCGCTACTCTGTCCCAAGACACAGGCCCTTCGGCCCCACCCAGTCCGTGCCGACCAGCGATCCCCGCACACTAACACTATCCTACACACACACTGGGGACAATTTACATTTACACCAAAGCCAATTAACCTACAAACCTGGAGTGTGGGAGGAAACCGGAGCGCCCGGAGAAAACCCACGCAGGTCACGGGGCGAACGTGCAAACTCCGTACAGACAGCACCCGTAGTCAGGGTCATACCCGGGTCTCTGGCGCTGTGAGGCAGCAGCTCTACCCGCTGCACCACCACCGTGACCCAACCGCACAGCGATGTCCACAATGTCACCAACCTCTTCTGGGACGGCTGGATCACCGACGATATTTTATCTTCATAGAATTTCTTCATCGCAAATCGGTCCAAGGCCTGGTCAGCGCTGGGGGACAGGGAGATCATCACTTCATTAGTCATAGCAGCAGAATTAGGCCATTCGGCCCATCGAGTCTACTCCGCCATTCAATCATGGCTGATCTATCTCCCCCTCCTAACCCCATTCTCCTGCCTTCTCCCCATAACCCCTGACACCCGCACTGATCAACAATCTATCTATCTCTGCCGGGGATCAGAGGGTATGGAGAGAAGGCAGGGATGGGATACTGAGTTGGATGATCAGCCATGATCATATTGAATGGCGGTGCAGGCTCGAAGGGCCTGCACCGCCATTCAATATGATCATGGCTGATTTATATGTTTCTGATCATGGCTGATTTCTATGTTTCTATGTTAAATATATCCACTGACTTGGGAGGGCTACATAGAAACAGAGACAATAGGTGCAGGAGTAGAGGCCATTCGGCCCTTCGAGCCAGCACCGCCATTCAATGTGATCATGGCTGATCATCCACAATCAGTACCCCGTTCCTGCCTTCTCCCCATATCCCCTGATTCCGTTAGCCCCAAGAGCTAAATCTAACTCTCTCTTGAAAACATCCAGTGAATCGGCCTCCACTGCCTTCTGTGGCAGAGAATTCCACAGACTCACCACCCTCTGTGAGAAAAAGAGTTTCCTTGTCTCCATTCTAAATGGCTTACCCCTTATTCTCAAACTGTGTGTGGCCCCTGGTTCTGGACTCCCCCAACATCGGGAACATGTTTCATGCCTCTAGCGTGTCCAAACCCTTAACAATCTTATATGTTTCAATGAGATGCCCTCTCATCCTTCTAAACTCCAGAGTGTACAAGCCCAGCCGTTCCTGCCTTCGCCCCATATCCCCTGACTCCGCTAGCTTTAAGACTCCCCCAACATGGGGAACACCTTTGCATGCAGGGGAACCAAGGCTGTAGACAACGGCCTTACCTGGCGGAGATGTTGCTATAGTACATGTAGGCTGCGATCACCACTCCCGTACGCCCACAAGTCCCCTGTCACAATGAAACAAGGAGGATGAGGGGGGAGATCTTATAGAGGTGTATAAAATCATGAGAGGAATAGATCAGGCAGATGCACAGAGTCTCTTGCCCAGAGTAGGGGAATCGAGGACCAGAGGACACGGGTTCAAGGTGAAGGGGGAAAGATTTAATAGGAATCTGAGGGGTAACTTTTCCACACAGAGGGTGGTGGGTGTATGGAACGAGCTGCTGGAGGAGGTAGTGAGGCTGGGACTATCCCAACGTTTAAGGAACAGTTAGACAGGTACATGGATAGGACAGGTTTGGAGGGATATGGACCAAACGTGGGCAGGTGGGACTAGTGTAGATGGGGCATGTTGGTCGGCGTGGGACTAGTGTAGACGGGGCATGTTGGTCGGGGTGGGACTAGTGTAGATGGGGCATGGTGGTCGGGGTGGGACTAGTGTAGATGGGGCATGTTGGTCGGGGTGGGACTAGTGTAGACGGGGCATATTGGTCGGGGTGGGACTAGTGTAGACGGGGCATATAGGTCGGGGTGGTGGGACCTGTGTAGGTGGGGCATGTTGGTCGGGGTGGGACTAGTGTAGATGGGGCATGTTGGTCGGGGGGTGGGACTAGTGTAGAGGGGGCATGTTGGTCGGGGTGGGACTAGTGTAGATGGGGCATGTTGGTCGGGGTGGGACTAGTGTAGATGGGGCATGTTGGTCGGTGTGGGACTAGTGTAGATGGGGCATGTTGGTCAGGGTGGGCAAGATGGGCCGACGGGGCCTGTTCCGTGCTGTATCACTCTGTGAGTCTAACAAAAAGGGGGGGGGGGTGGGATACATCGACGCGACGGGGGGGGGGGGGGGGGGGGGGGGGGGGGGGTAGAAGGAGACACAAGGAATTGCAGGCGCTGGGATCCCGAGCAAAGTACAAAGTGCTGGAGGAATCTGCGATAGCATCCATGCCGTAACATGCAGAGATCCACGATGATGTTGAGAAAGGAACTGCAGATGCTGGTTTACACCAAAGATAGACACAGAGTGCTGGAGTAACTCAGCGGGTGCAGCAGCATCTATGGAGCTAATGAAATAGGCAACGTTTCGGGCCGAAACCCTTCCGGGTTTCGGCCCGAAACGTTGCCTATTTCCAGAAGGTTCGGCCTGAAACGTTGCCTATTTCCTTAGCTCCATAGATGCTGCTGCACCATAACTCAGCGGGTGCAGCAGCATCTGTGGAGAACATGGATAGGTGACGTTTCACAGAGTTCTGGAGTAACTCAGCGGGTCAGGCAGCATCTGTGGAGAACATGGATAGGTGACGTTTCACAGAGTGCTGGAGTAACTCAGCGGGTCAGGCAGCATCTGTGGAGAACGTGGATAGGTGAGTTTCAGCACTCTGTGAGTATATCCAGGGCAGGTAAGGGTGGATGCAGGTGAAGGGGGGGGGGGTGGGGTAAGATGGCAGGTAGTTGGACAAAAGGCCAGAGGTGTCGGGAAAGGGGCAAAAGATTGAAGATCATTCCTCAGCTTCACAATTTGCAACTCTTTGTTTCGTGCGCGGGGAGGGGGAGAGGGGTTTTCGGGCTGGGTCGAGGGGCGGGGGGGGGGTGGGGGTCAGAGGGAGACGGGGGGGGGGGGGTCAGCGCAGAGATGGGTGGGGGGGGGAAGGGTAGAGGGGGGGGAAGAGGAGAAGTGGTTGAAGGTGTGGGGGTGGAGGGGCGGGAGATGGGGGGGGGATGGGGGGGGTGGTGATGGGGTGAGGGGTGAGGGGGGTGGTGGGAAAGGGGGGGGGTGAGAGGTGCTGGGAAGGGGGAAGTAGGAAGGGCGGGGAGGGGGTGGATACAGTGAAGGGGGGGAGGGGAGGGGATTAGGGGGGGGTCGGGCTGTTACCCGGTTGTGTAGGAACACGCACATGTTGGGGCCGGCTGTGGAGCCAGGTGTCGATGGTCTTACAGACCCGGCACAGTTTGTCCAGGGGGGGGGGCGTGCAGCTCCGGCCACCCAAACTCCTCCACCTGCAACACCACCGGTCAGTGGGTCAGTCAGACCAACACCCCCCGACCCCTCACCCCTGACCCCTCACCCTCACCCCGATGACACCTCACCCCCGACCCCTCACCCCCCGACCCCTCACCCCGACCCCTCACCACCGACCCCTCACTCCCACCCCCCCGACCCCTCACCCCCGACCCCTCACCCCCGACCCCTCACCCCCCCCTCACCCCCTCACACCTGACACCTCACCCGACCCCTCACCCCGACCCCTCACTGACCAAAACTCAACCAGTCCCACAAATCCACTCCCCTCCCCCTCTCCCCTCATTGCCCTGTCTATTTCCCCCCCCCCCCCCCTCTCGTCACCCCCCTTCCCCACCCTTCAGCCCCTCGCCCCGGGGTGGGTCAGCGTGCAGGGGTCAGGGTTCGCTCCTTACCGTGGGGGTGAAGGGGGGGTGATGTCCTGCTGCCGCTCGGGACAGGTTGAAGAGCTGAAAGGAGAGAGAGAGAGAGAGAGTCACAGTCACGGGGACACAGGGACACAGGGACACACAGGGACACAGGGAGACAGAGACACACAGGGACACACAGACACAGGGACACAGAAACACACACAGAGACACACACGGAGAGAGACACACACACAGGGAGACACACTCAGGGAGAAACACAGACGTGCACACACACACAAACACACACACAGGGAGACACACACACAGAGACACACACACAGAGACACACACAGAGAACAGAGACACAGAGACACAGTAGACACAGAGACACAGAGACACACACACACAGAGACACACAGAGACACACAGAGACACACAGACACACACAGAGACACAGAAACACACAGAGACACACAGGGACACACAGAGACACACAGAGACACAGAGACACACAGGGACACACAGGGACACACAGGGACACACAGGGACACACACAGAGACACACACAACACAGACACACACACACAGGACACAGAGACACACACAGGGACACACACAGGGACACACACAGACACACACACACAGGGGACACACACACACAGGGAGACACAGACACACAGAAACACACAGACAGACACACAGAGACACACCAGGGACAGACAACAGACACACACACACACACAGACACACACACAGACACACACAGACACACAGAGACACAGAGACACACACACACAGAGACACAGAAACACACAGAGACACACAGAGACACACAGAGACACACACACAGGGACACACAGGGACACACAGGGACACACACAGACACACAGAGACACACAGGGACACACAGGGACACACACAGACACAGACACACAGAGACACACACACACACACAGAGAGACACAGACACAGACACACACAGACACACACACAGCCACACACAGAGACACAGACACACAGAGACACACACACACACACACACAGACACACACAGACACACAGACACACAGACACACAGACACACACACACAGACACACAGACACACACACACACAGACACACAGACACAGAGACACACAGACACAGACACAGACACACACAGAGACACACAGGGACACACAGAGACACAGAGACACACAGACACACAGAGACACACAGAGACACACAGAGACACAGAGACACAGAGACACACAGACACACACACACACAGAGACACACAGAGAGACAGAGAGACAGAGAGACAGACACAGAGACACACAGAGACAGAGAGACAGAGAGACACACAGAGACACACACAGACACACACACACACACAGAGACACAGAGACACACAGACACACACAGAGACAGACAGAGACAGAGAGACACAGAGACACAGAGAGACAGAGACACAGAGAGACACAGAGAGACACAGACACAGAGACACAGAGACAGAGAGAGACAGAGACACAGAGACACAGAGACACAGAGACACACAGAGACACAGAGACACAGAGACACAGAGACACAGAGACACAGAGAGACACAGAGACACAGAGACACAGAGACACAGAGACACAAGAGACACAGAGACACAGAGACACACAGAGACACAGAGACACACAGACACAGAGACACAGAGACACAGAGACACAGAGACACAGAGACACAGAGACACAGGGACACAGAGACACAGAGACACAGAGACACAGGGACACAGAGACACAGGAGACACAGAGACACACAGACACACAGACACAGAGACACAGAGACACAGGGACACAGGGACACAGGGACACAGGGACACACAGAGACACAGAGACACAGAGACACAGAGACACAGAGACACACAGAGACACAGAGTCACAGACACACAGAGACACAGAGACAGAGACACAGAGACACAGAGTCACAGGGACACAGAGACACAGAGACAGAGACACAGAGAGACAGAGACACAGAGAGACACAGAGACAGAGTGATACAGCACGGAAACAGGCCCTTGGGCCCAACTTGCCCACACCGGCCAACATGCCCCAGCTACACTAGTCCCACCTGCCCGCGTTTGGTCCATATCCCTCCAAACCTATCCTATCCATGTACCTGTCTAACTGTTTCTTAAACGTTGGGATAGTCCCGGCCTCAACTACCTCCTCCGGCAGCTCGTTCCATACACCCACCACCCTCTGTGTGGAAAAGTTGCCCCTCAGATTCCTATTAAATCTTTCCCCCTTCACCTTGAACCTGTGTCCTCTGGTCCTCGATTCCCCTACTCTGGGCAAGAGACTCTGTGACCAGAAGGGGGGGGGGGGTTGGGTTAGTGAGGAGGGGGGATATTACTTCAGGGGGACCCCCAGACCCCACTGCCCCCCAATACTGTTCCAACATATTCCCCCCTCTGTGTACCAGCATCGATTCAGTTCAGTCCAGTTTACTGTCCCGTGTACCGAGGTACAGTGAAAAGCTTCTGTTGCGTGCTAACCAGTCAGCGGAAAGACAATACATGATTACAATCGAGCCGTCCACAGTGTACAGATACAGGATAAAGGGAATAACGTTTAGTGCAAGGTAAAGCCGGCAAAGTCCGATCAAGGATAGTCCGAGGGTCACCAATGAGGTGGATGGGAGGTCAGGACCGCTCTCTAGTTGGTGAGAGGACGGTTCAGTTGCCTGATAACAGCCGGGAAGAAACTGTCCCTGAATCTGGAGGTGTGTGTGCGTTGGTTTTCACACTTCTGTACCTCTTGCCCGATGGGAGAGGGGAGAAGAGGGAGTGACCGGGGTGTGAGACTGGTCCTTGATGATGCTGCTGGCCTTGCCGAGGCAGCGTGAGGTGTAGATGGAGGGACAGGCATCAGTGGGGACCGTGTGGGGGGGGTCCCAGGTGGGTGAGGGTGCTGATGAATGGTTGGTCTGAACCGGTGGGACCTCTGCTGGAGACTGACCAACACGCGGCCATCGATGAGTCTGCAGTCAGAAGGAGGGTCTCGCCCCGAAACGTCACCTATCCATGTTCTCCACAGATGCTGCCTGACCCGCTGAGTTACTCCAGCACTCTGTGAAACGTCACCTATCCATGTTCTCCACAGATGCTGCCTGCGACCCGCTGAGTTACTCCAGCACTCTGTGTCTATCTTCACCCGCCAGCCAGCTTCACGATTCCATCGAGAGACTGTTTAAGAAGGAACTGCAGATGCTGGAAAATCGAAGGTAGACAAAAGTGCTGGAGAAACTCAGCGGGTGCAGCAGCATCTATGGAGCTCATCCCCGCTCATCCTTCTAAACTCCAACGAGTACGGGTCCAGTGCCGACAAACACTCATCGTACGTTAACCCAGTTAGTGAGGACTTCCTCCGACCACCTTTGCTGTCCTTGTCCCACAAGAGCTTGGTAGAATTTGTAGGAAGGAACTGCAGATGCTGGTTTAAACTGGAGATAGACACAAAATGCTGGGGTAACTCAGCGGGACAGGCAGCGTCTCTGGAGAGAAGGAATGGGTGACGTTTCGTGTCAACACCTTCCTTCTCTGGTATTGGTGAGACCACACCCGGAGTATTGCGTACAGTTTTGGTCACCTAATCTGAGGAAAGACATTCTTGCCATTGAGGGAGTGCAGAGACGGTTCACCAGACTGATTCCTGGGATGTCAGGACTTTCATATGAAGAAAGACTGGATAGACTCGGCTTGTACTCGCTAGAATTTAGAAGATTGCGGGGGGATCTTATAGAAACTTACAAAATTCTTAAGGGGTTGGACAGGCTAGATGCAGGAAGATTGTTCCCGATGTTGGGGAAGTCCAGGACAAGGGGTCACACAGTTTAAGGATAAGGGGGAAATCTTTTAGGACCGAGATGAGGAAAACATTTTTCACACAGAGAGTGGTGAATCTGTGGAATTCTCTGCCACAGAAGGTAGTTGAGGCCACAGTTCATTGGCTATATTTAAGAGGGAGTTAGATGTGGCCCTTGTGGCTAAAGGGATCAGGGGGTATGGAGAGAAGGCAGGTACAGGATACTGAGTTGGATGATCAGCCATGATCATATTGAATGGCGGTGCAGGCTCGAAGGGCCGAATGGCCTACTCCTGCACCTATTTTCTATGTTTCAATGTTACTGCAGCTTTTTGAGTCTACCTGGAGATAGATAGAACAGACTGAAGAAGGGTCTCAACCCGAAACATTGCCTATTTCCTTCGCTCCATAGATGCTGCTGCACCTGCTGAGTTTCTCCAGCACTTTTGTCTACCTTCGATTTTCCAGCATCTGCAGTTCCTTCTCAAGAACACTCCCGTCGTTTGTTTAGAGATACAGAGAGGAATGTAGAGGGGTTCAGATCCTTTAGTTAGATCGTGAGGATACGGTCAACTTTAGGGAAGAGAAGGGAGATACAGCACGGAAACAGGCCCTTCGGCCCAACTTGCCCACACCAGCCAACATGTCCCATCTACACTGGTCCCACCTGCCCGCGTTTGGCCCGTACCCCTCTAATACATGTCCAGTGTTGACATTTCAGATCGAGCTGGAAACGAACGATGCGGAACTAACCAGGTAATTCTTGCCGTGTTTGGACGTCAGCATCTGGGTGATTTCCCTCAGGCTGTCGTGGTAACTCTGCTCCTCCACACTGTTGGGGACGGAGACCGAGATGATTCTCTCCGTGATGTAGGTAAGCTGCAGGTCCGACCTCTCCTCCATTGTGTGTGTCAGGCTCACACTCCTGAAAGGAAACACTTTACTTCAGTTGGGGTGGGGTTGGGGTTGGGGTTGGGGTTGGGGTTGGGGGTGGGTTGTGTTTGGGGTTGGGTTGGGGTGGGTTGGGGTTGGGGTTGGGTTGGGGGTTTGGGTGACGGTTGGTGTTAGTGTTAGGGGTTGGGGTTGGGGTGGGGGGGGGTGGGGTTGGGGTTGGGGTGGGGTGAGGGGTTGGGGTTGGGGTTGGGGTTGGGGGTGGGGTTGGGTTGGGGTTAGGGCATTAGGGTTAGGGTTAGGGCATTAGGGTGAGGGTTGGGGGTGGGGTTGGGGTGGGGTTGGGTTGGGTTGGGGTTGAGTTGGGGAGGGGTGGGGGGGGGGGTGGGGTTGGGGGTGGGGTTGGGTTGGGGGTTGGGGTGGGGGTTGGGGTTGGGTTGGGGTTGGGGTTGGAGTTGGGGTGGGGGTGGGTTGGTTGGCGTTGGGGTGGGGTGTGGGGGGGGGGGGTGGGGGTTGGGGTTGGGGTTGGGGTTGGGTTGCGTTGGGGTGTGTTGGGGTTTGAGTTGGGTTGGGGTTGGGGTTGGGTTGCGTTGGGGTTGGGTTGGGTTGCG
>NW_026576245.1:120000-135459 GCF_028641065.1 Leucoraja erinaceus
CTAAGGGGATCAGAGGGTATGGAGAGAAGGCAGGGATGTGATACTGAGTTGGATGATCAGCCATGATCATATTGAATGGCGAATGGTGCAGGCTCGAAGGGCCGAATGGCCTCTACTCCTGCACCTATTGTCTATGTTTCTATGGCTTTGTCTGTGGAACTGATGCGTTACAACGCCGAGACTATATTCTACTCTCTGTATCTCCACCTATTGGACTGGAGTTTGACGGGGTTGTATTTATGTCCAGTATTAGCTGGTGTGTTTGGGTCGCTGCAGAACAAAGCTGTTCCCTGTACCTCGTTACACATGGCTGTCACAAACCTGAACCCGACCTCATTCTCAAGCCCGGTTAAAGCCGTCAACGTCGAGCTCCTTACCTGGAGGCCCTGTGTCGGGCGGGTAGACTCCGTGTGGATCTGATGGAACCCTGGGACAAAGAGAGAGAGAGATGAAGAAGAGGCTTGGCAATGGACACTAGACAACAGGTGCAAGAGTAGAGGCCATTCGGCCCTTCCAGTCAGCACCGCCATTCAATGTGATCATCCCCAATCAGTTCCCCGTTCCTGCCTTCTCCCCATATCCCCTGACTCTCTCTCGCTATCTTTAAGAGCCCCATCTAGCTCTCTCTTGAAAGAATTCTCTCTAGAGAACCGCCCTCTGAGGCAGAGAATTCCACAGACTCACCACTCTCTGTGAGAAAAAGTGTTTCCTCGTCTCCGTTCTAAATGGCTTACTCTTTATTCTTAAACTGTGTGTGGCCCCTGATTCTGGACTCCCCCAACATGGGGAACATGTTTCCTGCCGCTAGCGTGTCCAAACCCTTAATAATCTTATATGTTTCAATGAGATACCCTCTCATCCTTCTAAACTCCACAGAGTGTACAAGCCCAGCCGCTCCACATTCTCTCAGCATATGACAGTCCCGCCATCCCGGGAATTAACCTGGTGAACCTACGCTGGGCTCCCTCAATAGCAAGGATGTCCTTCCTCAAATTAGGGGACCGAAACGTCACTCATTCCTTCTCTCCAGAGACGCTGTCTGTCCCGCTGAGTTACTCTGGTATTTCTGTGTCTATCTTCGAGAGACAGACTACACCTCCCGTTGGCATCTATGACCTCACCCCACACCCCACCCCTTAAGCCACCGCACCCCACTCTACCCCCCCCACCCCGCCCCCCCCACAAACCCCCCAGTTTACAATGACGGTGCCAAAGCAGAGATGGTGGAATGTTCCAAGTTCCTCGGAGTAGATATAATAATAATAATAATAATAATATTATTTATTGAGCACTTTAAAAACAAACATAGCTGCAACAAAGTGCTGTACATCACTAATCATTGACAAAAAAAGTTAATACACACCAAAAATAACAATCAAAAGAAATAGTAGGAAAAGACATGCAAAATAAAGAAACATCAAAAACACCAAAAACAGAAGCAAAGCCTCAGGCATGGTCAAAAGCCAGGGAGTACAAATGTGTTTTAACACTGGATTTGAAGATGGACAGTGAGGGGGCCTGTCTGATGTGCAACGGCAGGGTGTTCCAGAGTGCCGGAGCAGCAACAGAGAAGGCTCTATCCCCTCTGAGCCTCCGACTAGACCTCGGTACCTCCAGGAGCAGCTGACCAGCTGACCTGAGGGACCGGGCAGGAGCGTATGGGTGGAGCAGCTCAGAGAGGTAAGGCGGGGCGAGCCCATTCAGAGATTTAAAAACAAATAACAGTATCTTAAAATGAACTCGAAAGTGCACCGGGAGCCAGTGTAGGGAGGCCAGAATTGGCGATATGTGCTCCCTCTTTCGAGTCCCTGTTAAAAGGCGAGCAGCAGCATTCTGAACCAACTGGAGACGATTTCACCAATAACATTCTTCTGGTGGTGAATCTGTGGGGGAACGTCATTGAAGTACAGAATAGTGAAAGGCCTGGATAGAGTGGATGTGGAGAGGATGTTTCCACTAGTGGGAGAGTCTAGGACCAGAGGGCACAGCCTCAGAATTAAAGGACGTTCCTTTAGGAAGGAGATGAGGAGGAATTTCTTTAGCCAGAGGGTGGTGAATCTGTGGGATTCTTTGCCACACAGACGGCTGTGGAGGCCACAAGTCAGTGGATATATTTAAGGCAGAGATAGATAGATTCTTGATTAGTGCGGGTATCAGGGGTTATGGGGAGAAGGCAGGAGAATGGGGTTAGGAGGGAGAGATAGATCAGCCGTGATTGAATGGTGGAGTAGACTTGATGGGCGTAGCTTTAAGGTGAGAGGGGAAAGCAAGTGAAAAGCTTCTGTTGCGTGCTAACCAGTCAGCGGAAAGACAATACATGATTACAATCGAGCCGTCCACAGTGTACAGATACAGGATAAAGGGAATAACGTTTAGTGCAAGGTAAAGCCGGCAAAGTCCGATCAAGGATAGTCCGAGGACCAACCTCCCTTCCATCGCCTCCATCTACACCTCACGCTGCCTCGGCAAGGCCAGCAGCATCATCAAGGACCAGTCTCACCCCCGGTCACTCCCTCTTCTCCCCTCTCCCATCGGGCAAGAGGTACAGAAGTGTGAAAACCACACACACACACACACCTCCAGATTCAGGGACAGTTTCTTCCCGGCTGTTATCAGGCAACTGAACCGTCCTCTCACCAACTAGAGAGCGGTCCTGACCTCCCATCCACCTCATTGGTGACCCTCGGACTATCCTTGATCGGACTTTGCTGGCTTTACCTTGCACTAAACGTTATTCCCTTTATCCTGTATCTGTACACTGTGGACGGCTCGATTGTAATCATGTATTGTCTTTCCGCTGACTGGTTAGCGCGCAACAGAAGCTTTTCACTGTACCTCGGTACACGGGGCAGTAAACTGGACTGCACTGACCCCACCCCAGTCTCGTCCGTGAACACCATTGGCAGGGTACAGGCTATTGACGGATTGAATTCATAATGGTGGCGGTGCAGCGGGTAGAGCTGCTGCCTCACAGCGCCAGAGACCCGGGTTCGATCCTGACTACGGGCGCTGTCTGTACGGAGTTTGCACGTTCTCCTCGTGACCTGCGTGGGTTTTCTCCGGGCGCTCCGGTTTCCTCCCACACTCCAAGCACGTGCAGGTTTGTAGGTTAATTGGCCCCTAGTGTGTCGAGAGTGAATGAGGGAGTGGGATAAAATAGAACGCGTGGGAACGGGTGATCGCTGGTCGGCGTGGACTCGTATCCAGGCTGTGCCTTTCACTCAACTCCATCACGCAACGGTTTAGTTTAGTTTAGAGATACAGCGCGGAAACAGGCCCTTCGGCCCACTGAGTCCATGCCGACCAGCGATCCCCGCACACTAACACTATCCTACACACACATAGAAACATAGAAACATAGAAATTAGGTGCAGGAGTAGGCCATTCGGCCCTTCGAGCATGCACCGCCATTCAATATGATCATGGCTGATCATCCAACTCAGTATCCCGTACCTGCCTTCTCTCCATACCCCCTGATCCCCTTAGCCACAAGGGCCACATCTAACTCCCTCTTAAATATAGCCAATGAACTGGCCTCAACTACCCTCTGTGGCAGAGAATTCCAGAGATTCACCACTCTCTGTGTGAAAAAAGTTCTTCTCATCTCGGTTTTAAAGGATTTCCCCTTTATCCTTAAGCTGTGACCCCTTGTCCTGGACTTCCCTAACATCAGGAACAATCTTCCTGCATCTAGCCTGTCCAACCCCTTAAGAATTTTGTACGTTTCTATAAGATCCCCTCTCAATCTTCTAAATTCTAGAGAGTATAAACCAAGTCTATCCAGTCTTTCTTCATAAGACAGTCCTGACATCCCAGGAATCAGTCTGGTGAACCGTCTCTGCACTCCCTCTATGGCAATAATGTCCTTCCTCAGATTTGGGGACCAAAACTGCACGCAATACTCCAGGTGTGGTCTCACCAAGACCCTGTACAACTGCAGTAGAACCTCCCTGCTCCTATACTCAAATCCTTTTGCAATGAAAGCTAACTGGGGACAATTTACTTTTACACCAAGACAATTAACCTACAAACCTGCACGTCTTTGGAGTGTGGGAGGAAACCGGAGCGCCCGGAGAAAACCCACGCAGGTCACGGGGAGAACGTGCAAACTCCGTACAGACAGCGCCCGTAGTCATTCTGGTAAACCTCCTCTGCACCAAATGTCTCCAAAGCCCCCACATGCTTCTTAGTGACTGATGTACGAGCACACCCAGGTCTCGTTGCACCTCCCCTCTTCCTAATCTGACACAATAGACAATAGGTGCAGGAGTAGAGGCCATTCGGCCCTTCGAGCCAGCACCGCCATTCAATATGGTTATGGCTGATCATCCCCAATCAGTACCCCGTTCCTGCCTTCTCCCCATATCCCGTGAGTCCGCTATCTTTAAGACCCCTATCTAGCTCTCTCTTGAAAGTATCCAGAGAACCGACCTCCACCGCCCTCTGAGGCAGAGAATTCCACAGACTCACCACTCTCTGTGAGAAAAAGTGTTTCCTCGTCTCCGTTCTAAATGGCTTACCCCTTATTCTTAAACTGTGTGTGGCCCCTGGTTCTGGACTCCCCCAACATGTTTCCTGTCTCTAGCGTGTCCAAGCCCTTAATAATCTTATATGTTTCAATGAGATACCCTCTCATCCTTCTAAACTCTAGAGTGTACAAGCCCAGCTGCTCCAGTCCAAACCCTTAATAATAATAATCGACTGAAGAAGGGTTTTGGCCCGAAACGTTGCCTTTTTCCTTCACTCCATAGACACTGCTGCACCCGCTGAGTTTCTCCAGCTTTTTTGGGTACCTTAATAATCTTAGATGTTTTGGTCAGATAGTAATCTGCCTTCCTGTTCGTGCCACCAAAGTGGATAACCTCACATTTATCCACATTATACTGCATCTGCCATGCATCTGCCCACTCACCCAACCTGTCCAAGTCACCCTGCAGCCTCATAGCATCCTCCTCACAGCTCACACTGCCACCCAGCTTTGTGTCATCCGCAAACTTGGAGATGTGACCAGGACTGCACCCGATTGTCCAAATGCAGTCAACCCAATGTCTGATACAATTTCATTAGTTCCATATTTCATGCTTCCTTACAGCATAGGAGGTTATTCAGCCCATCGAGTCTATGCTGGTTCACAGAACAATCTAATTTTATCATATAGAAACTTGGAAAATAGGTGCAGGAGTAGGCCATTCGGCCCGTCAAACCAGCCCCGCCATTCAATATGATCATGGCTGATCATCCCCAATCAGTACCCCGTTCCTGCTTTCTCCCCATATCCCCCGACTCTGTTAGCCACAAGAGCCCTATCTAGCTCTCTCTTGAAAACATCCAGTGAATTGGCCTCCACTGCCCCCTGTGGCAGAGAATTCCACAGATTCACAACTCTCTGGGTGAAAACTTTTTTCCTCATCTCAGTCCTAAATGGCCGACCCCTTATTCTTAAACTGTGTGTGGCCCCTGGTTCTGGACTCCCCCAGCATCGGGAACATGTTTCTTGCCTCTAGCGTGTCCAAACCCTTAATAAACTCATATATGTTTCAATGAGATGCCCTCTCATCCTTCTAAACTCCAGAGTGTACAAGCCCAGCTGCTCCACATTCTCTCAGCATATGACAGTCCCGCCATCCCGGGAATTAACCTTGTAAACCTACGCTGCACTCCCTCAATAGCAAGAATGTCCTTCCTCAAATTAGGGGACCCAAACTGCACACAATACTCCAGGTGTGGTCTCACTAGGGCCCTGTACAACTGCAGAAGGATCTCTTTGTTCCTATACTCAAGTCCTCTTGTTATAAAGGCCTACATGCCATTCACTTTCTTCACTGCCTGCTGTACCTGCATGCTTATTCCCCTCACCACAGCTAATTTACAAATGCTAATAAACTTTTCCACACAGAGGAAGCTAATCAGATGTGTACAGTGTAGTCTCCTAATTTGAGGAAGGACATCCTTGTGATTGAGGCAGTGCAGCGTAGGTTCACCAGATTGATCCCTGGGATGGCGGGACTGTCATATGAGGAAAGATTGAAAAGACTAGGCTTGTATTCACTGGAGTTTAGAAGGATGAGGGGGGGGGGAATCTTATAGAAACATATACAATTATAAAAGGACTGGACAAGCTAGATGCAGGAAAAATGTTCCCAATGTTGGGCGAGTCCAGAACCAGGGGCCACAGTCTTAGAATAAAGGGGAAGTCATTTAAGTCTGAGGTGAGAAAAAACTTTTACACCCAGAGAGTTGTGAATTTGTGGAATTCCCTGCCACAGAGGGCAGTGGAGGCCGTCACTGGATAGATTTAAGAGAGAGTTAGATAGAGCTCTAGGGGCTGGTGGAGTCAAGGGATATGGGGAGAAGGCAGGCACGGGTTATTGATAGGGGACGATCAGCCATGATCACAATGAATGGTGGTGCTGGCTCGAAGGGCCGAATGGCCTCCTCCTGTACCTATTGTCTATGTTTCCATGTTTCCATGTATCTAAATCTTTCCCTCCTCACCTTAAACCTATGTCCTCTGGATTGCCCTACTCTGGGCAAGAGACTCTGCATTTGGAGTTAGAGAGAGATACAGCATGGAAACAGGCCCTTCGGCCCAACTTGCCCACACCGGCCAACATGCCCCATCTACACTAGTCCCACCTGCCCGCGTGTCTAACTCCAAACCTGTCCTATCCATGTACCTGTCTAACTATTTCTTAAATGTTGGGACAGTCCCAGCCTCAACTACCTCCTCCGGCAGCTCGTTCCATTCACCCACCACCCTCTGTGTGGAAAAGTTGCCCCTCAGATTCCTATTCAATCTTTCCCCCTTCACCTTGAACCCATGTCCTCTGGTCCTCGATTCCCCTACTCTGGGCAAGAGACTCTGTGCATCTACCCGATCTATTCCTCTCGTGATTTTCTACGCAGGACTGATCCCTGGAAATTCTATTTGTCCAATGAGGGTCGGAGATGCAGTTCTGGTCGCCCCCATTACAGGAAGCATGTGGGGGCTTTGGAGACATTTGGTGCAGAGGAGGTTTACCAGAACGATGCCGGGATTAGAGGGTTTCAACTACATGGGGAGGTTGGACAGACTCGCATTGTTTTCTCTGCAACGTCAGAGATTGAGGGGAGACCTGATAGATGTTTATAAAATGATGAGAGGCGTAGATAGGGTAGACAGTCACAACCTTTTCCCCAGGGTGGAGATGTCCAAGACTAGAGGGCGCAGCTTTAAGGTGAGAGGGGCAAAGTTTAAAGGAGATGTGTGGGGCAGGTTTTATTTACACAGAGGGTGGTGGGTGCCTGGAACGCGCTGCCAGGGGTGGGGGTGGAGGCAGATACGATAGTGGTGTTTAAGAGGCTTTTGGATCGGCACATGGATATGCAGGGAATGGAGGGATACGGATCACGTGCTGGCAGAGGGGAGTTGGTCTTGGCATCATGTACGGTACGGACATTGTGGGGTCGAAGGGCCTGTTCCTGTGCTTCAATAGGAATTAACAGGAATCCGAGGGGTAACTTTTCCACACAGAGGGTGGTGGGTGTATGGAACGAGCTGCCGGAGGAGGTAGTTGAGGCTGGGACTATCCCAACGTTTCAGAAACAGTTAGACAGGTACATGGATAGGACAGGTTTGGAGTTAGACATGCGGGCAGGTGGGACTAGTGTAGATGGGGCATTGTTGGCCGGTGTGGGCAAGTTGGGCCGAAGGGCCTGTTTCCGTGCTGTATCTCTCTGTAACTCCAAATGCACAGTCTCTTGCCCAGAGTAGGGCAATCCAGAGGACATAGGTTTAAGGTGAGGAGGGAAAGATTTAGATACATGGGAACATAGACAAGAGGTGCAGGAGGAGACCATTCGGCCCTTCGATCCAGCACCGCCATTCATTGTGATCATGGCTGATTGTCCCCAATCAATAACCCGTGCCTGCCTTCTCCCCATATCCCTTGATTCCACTAGCCCCTGGAGCTCTTTCTAACTCTCTCTTAAATCCATCCAGTGACTTGACCTCCATTGCCCTCTGTGGCAGGGAATTCCATAAATTCACAACTCTCTGGGCGTAAAAGTTTTTTCTCAACTCAGTCTTAAATGACCTCCCCTTTATTCTAAGACTGTGTGTGGCCCCTGGTTCTGGACTCGCCCAACATTGGGAACATTTTTCCTACATCTAGCTTGTCCAGTCCTTTTACAATTTTATATGTTTCTATAAGATGCCCCCTCATCCTTCTAAACTCCAGTGAATACAAGCCTAGTCTTTTCAATCTTTCCTCATATGACAGTCCCGCCATCCCAGGGATCAATCTGGTGAACCTACGCTGCACTGCCTCAATCACAAGGATGTCCTTCCTCAAATTAGGAGACTACACTGTACACATCTTGGTTAGCTTCCTCTGTGTGGAAAAGTTTATTAGCATTTGTAAATTAGCTGTGGCGAGGGGAATAAGCATGCAGGTACAGCAGGCAGTGAAGAAAGTGAATGGCATGTAGGCCTTTATAACAAGAGGAATCGAATATAGGAGCAAAGAGGTCCTTCTGCAGTTGTACAGGGCCCTAGTGAGACCACACCTGGAGTATTGTGTGCAGTTTTGGTCCCCTAATTTGAGGAAGGGCATTCTTGCTATTGACGGAGCCCTGCATAGGTTCACCAGGTTAATTCCCGGGATGGCGGGACTGTCATATGCTGAGAGAATGGAGCGGCTGGGCTTGTACACTCCGTGGAGTTTAGAAGGATGAGAGGATATCTTATTGAAACATATAAGATTATTAAGGGTTTAGACACGCTAGAGGCAGGAAACATGTTCCCGATGTTGGGGGAGTCCAGAACCAGGGGCCACACACAGTTTAAGAATAAGGGGTCGGCCATTTAGGACTGAGATGAGGAAAATAGTTTTCACCCTGTGAGTTGTGAATCTGTGGAATTCTCTGCTACAGGGAGGCCGGTTCACTGGATGTTTTCATGAGAGAGTTAGATAGGGCTCTTGGGGCTAACGGAATCAAGGGATATGGGGAGAAGGCAGGAACGGGGTACTGATTGTGGATGATCAGCCATGATCACATTGAATGGCGGTGCTGGCTTGACGGGCCGAATGGCCTGCTAATGTATCTATGTTCTATGTTTCTATGTAAAAAATAGATTGTTCTGTGAACCAGCATAGATTCGATGGGCTAAATAACCTCCTATGCTGTAAGGAAGCATGAAATATGGAACTAATGAAATTGTATCTGACATTGGGTTGACTGCATTTGGACAAGTTGGGCCGAAGGGCCTGTTTCCGTGCTATATCATATAACCATATAACCATATAACAATTACAGCACGGAAACAGGCCATCTCGGCCCTACAAGTCCGTGCCGAACAAATTTTTTTCCCCCTTAGTCCCACCTGCCTGCACTCATACCATAACCCTCCATTCCCTTCTCATCCACATGCCTATCCAATTTATTTTTAAATGATACCAACGAACCTGCCTCCACCACTTCCACTGGAAGCTCATTCCACACCGCCACCACTCTCTGAGTAAAGAAGTTCCCCCTCATGTTACCCCTAAACTTCTGTCCCTTAATTCTGAAGTCATGTCCTCTTGTTTGAATCCTCCCTATTCTCAAAGGGAAAAGCTTGTCCACAGGAATATCATCCTGTGACTCTATGTAAGAATGTTTCTGTTGGTTGGGGTTGACCCTGTGTGAGGATCTGTTGACGCTAGGGATGTTAGGAAGACCCCAGTGCCACGAGGGGATGTTCAAAGTTGGACACGTTGCTGTACTCGCTGGAGTTTAGAAGGATGAGTGGGGACCTCATTGAAACTTACCCAATAGTGAACAGTGCCACAGACGGCTGTGGAGGCCACAAGTCTGTGGATATTTTTAAGGCCGAGATAGATAGATTCTTCAGTAGAACGGGTGTCAAGGGTTACATAGAAACATAGACAGTAGGTGCAGGAGGAGGCCATTCGGCCCTTCGAGCCTGCACCATTCGCCATTCAATGTGATCATGGCTGATCATCCCCAATCAGTACCCCGTTCCTGCCTCCTCCCCAAATCATAGAAACATAGACAGTAGGTGCAGGAGTAGAGGCCATTCGGCCCTTCGAGTCTGCACCGCCATTCAATATGATCATGGCTGATCGTCCAACTCAGTATCCTGTACCTGCCTTCTCTCCATACCCCCTGATCCCTTTAGCCACAAGGGCCACATCTAACTCCCTCTTAAATATAGCCAATGAACTGTGTGGCCTCAACTACCTTCTGTGGCAGAGAATTCCACAGATTCACCACTCTCTGTGTGAAAAATGTTTTTCACATCTCGGTCCTAAAGGATTTCCCCCTTATCCTTAAACTGTCCCCTGGTTCCTTTAGCCCTAAGAGCTAAATCTCACTCTGTGATGGGGAGAAGGCAGGAAAATGGGATTAGGAGGCAGAGATCAGCCATGATTGAATGGCAGAGTAGACTCGATGGGCCGAATGGCCTAATTATTCTCTTGCTAGGTGAACTTGTGAAAGGCCTGGATAGAGTGGATGTGGAGAGGATGTTTCCACTAGTGGGAGAGTCTAGAACCAGAGGGCACAGCCTCAGAATTAAAGGACGTTCCTTTAGGAAGGAGATGAGGAGGAATTTCTTTAGCCAGAGGGTGGTGAATCTGTGGGATTCTTTGCCACAGACGGCTGTGGAGGCCACAAGTCAGTGGATATATTTAAGGCAGAGATAGATAGATTCTTGATCAGTGCGGGTGTCAGGGGTTATGGGGAGAAGGCAGGAGAATGGGGTTAGGAGGGAGAGATAGATCAGCTATGATTGAATGGCGGAGTCGACGATGGGCCGAATGGCCTAATTCCTCTCCTAGAACGGCTGGGCTTGTACACTCTGGAGTTTAGAAGGATGAGAGGGCATTTCATTGAAACATATAAGATTGTTAAGGGTTTGGACACGCTAGAGGCAGGAAACATGTTCCCGATGTTGGGGGAGTCCAGAACCAGGGGCCACACACAGTTTAAGAATAAGGGGTAAGCCATTTAGAACGGAGACGAGGAAACACTTTTTCTCACAGAGAGTGGTGAGTCTGTGGAATTCTCTACCTCACAGAGGGCGGTGGAGGCCGGTTCTCTGGATGCTTTCAAGAGAGAGCTAGATAGGGCTCTTAAAGATAGTGGAGTCAGGGAATATGGAGAGAAGGCAGGAACGGGGTACTGATTGGGGATGATCAGCCATGATCACATTGAATGGTGGTGCTGGATCAAAGGGCCGAATGGCCTCTACTCCTGCACCTATTGTCTATTGTCTGTTGTCTAAGACCCTTCTGCAGACTGGTTCTCTATATTTAGGTTAGGTTATTGTATTTATGTAGAGGATTATTCTTCATGCAGAACAAAACTGTCCCTGTTCCTCAGTACACGTGACAAAACTTAACCTGGGCTTATCTGGAGCTAAACACAGAGTGCTGGAGTAACTCAGCGGGTGCAGCAGCATCTGTGGAGAACATGGATAGGTGACGTTTCACAGAGTGCTGGAGTAACTCAGTGGGTCAGGCAGCATCTGTGGAGAACATGGATAGGTGACGTTTCACAGAGTGCTGGAGTAACTCAGCGGGTGCAGCAGCATCTATGGAGCTAAGGAAATAGGCAACGTTTCGGGCCGAAACCCTTCCGGGTTTCTGCCCAAAACGTTGCCTATTTCCAGAAGGATTTCATCCCGAAACGTTGCCTATTTCCTTAGCTCCATAGATGCTGCTGCACCATAACTCAGTGGGTCAGGCAGCATCTGTGGAGGGACTGTGCTCTGATCAGTCTGAAGAAGGGTGTCGACCAGAAACGTCACCTATCCATGTTCTCCACAGATGCTGACTGACCCGCTGAGTTACTCCAGCACTCTGTGTGTGCCTTTGCTGCTCATCTCTCTCTGTCTCCATCTGCTCCACCCCTCTCTCACTCTTTCCCCTCTCTCCCTCCCCTCCCTCTCTGTCCCTCCCTCCCCTCCTCCTCACTCCGTCTTCCCGTCCTCTCCCCTCCCTCTCCTCCTCTCTCCTCTCCCCCTTCATCCTCCCCTCTCCCCCCTCTCTCCTCCTCCTCTCATCCCTCTCCCTCTCTCTCTGTCTCTCTCCCCTCTGTCTCATTCCTGCTGTCCCCTCCCTCTCCTCCTCTCTCCTCCATTCTTCTTCCCCTCTTCCCCGTCTCCCCACTCCCCCCCTCTCTCTCCCCCCCCCCCTTATCTCTCTCCCCTCCCTTCTTCCTCCCCCCTTCCCCTCCCTCCCTCCCTCCCTCCCTCTGCCTCTCTCTCTCTCTCTGTCTCTCCCGGGGTCAGACTGAGCCGCAGCTCCGCGAGTTGCTGCAAACTTCACACACACTTGGACCCGGGACCCGCCACAACTCCCCTCTCCCCTCTCCCCTCTCTCCTCTCCCTCTCCCCCCTCTCCCCTCTCCCTCTCCCCCCTCCCCCCCCTCCCTCTCTACCCCGGTACCTGTGGGAACTCCCTCCAGCTCCACCTCCGCGCCATGTCCCGGGTCCCGGGTCCTGTCTGTGTCTGTGTGTCTCAGCGGCTCCGCTCCGGACAAGTAGCGGGGCCGCTCGTCTCAGCCTCCCGCAGCCGCGGCCGCCTCTCCCCGCCCTCACTCCCTCCCTCCCTCTCTCCTGCCTCCCTCCCCCTGGGACCGCAGCCGCTCCCTCTCCCACTGCCTCTCTCCTCTCCACTGCCTCTTCCTCCCTCCCCTCCTCCCTCTTTCTCCTCTCCCTCTCCTTCCCCCCCCCTCCCCTCTTTCTCCCTCTCTCTCTCTCCCTCCCTCCCGCTGCGCCACTCTGCCCTCTCTCTCGCTCTCTCCTATCCTCCCCCTAAAGTCTCTTCTGCAGCTCCTTCCTACACAGTCTTCCCTCCCTCTCCCCCTCTCTCTCTCTCCCTCCCTCCCCTCCTTCCCTCTCTCTCTCCCTCCTTCTCTCCCCTCCCTCTCTCTCTCTTCTCCTCTCTCCCTCTCTCCCTCCTTCTCCTCTCCTTCTCTCCCTCTCTCACTTTCCTCTCTCTCTCACCTTCTCTCCCTTCTTCCCTCCCTCCCTCCCTCTCTCTCCCTCTCCTCCCTCCTTCCCTCTCTCTCTCCCTCCTTCTCTCCCTCCCTCTCTCACTCTCCTTCCCCCTCTCTCTCCTTCTCTCTCTCTCCTTCTCTCTTCCTTCCTGCTCTCCCTCTCTCTTCCCCCTCTCTCCTCCCTCTCTCCTTTCTCCTTCCCTCTCTCTCTCCCTCCCTCTCTCACTCCCCTCTCCCTCTCTCTCTTTTCCCCTCTCTCTCTCTCTTTTTCCTCTCTCTTTCTCTCTCTTCTCCCTCCCTCCTTCCCCTCTCTCCCTCTCCTTCCTCCCCCCCTCTCTCCCTTTTCTCCCCCTCCCTCTCTCTCTCCCTCTTTTCTCACACCCCCTTCCTCCCTCCCTGTGGCAGGGCAGAGAGGGGGGGGAAGGGGGAAGAGGGAAGAGGGAGGAGGGGGGGGGAGGGGAAGAGGGAGGAGGGGGGGGAGGGGGAAGAGGGAGGAGGGAGGAGGGGGGGAGGGGAAGAGGGAGGAGGGAGGAGGGGGGGGGGAGGGGAAGGGGGAAGAGGGAGGAGGGAAGAGGGAGGAGGGGGGGGGAGGGGAAGAGGGAGGAGGGAGGAGGGGGGGGAGGGGAAGGGGGAAGAGGGAGGAGGGAAGAGGAGGAGGGGGGGGAGGGGAAGGGGGAAGAGGGGGGGAGGGGGTTTGGGATCATGTAGGGATAAGCTGTTCCAGTTCACAACCCAACTCGCATGAGACAGGGAGGGTGCAGCTTATTTAACCCTTTCAGCCCCTGTGCTGAGAGTGAGCAGGAACTCAGACAGAATAATTGCCCAGAGGTCATAAGTGATATGAGCAGAATTAGGCCATTCGGCCCATCAAGTCTACTCCACCATTCAATCATGGCTGATCTATCTCTCCCTCCTAACCCCATTCTCCTGCCTTCTCCCCATAACCCCTGACACCCGCACTAATCAACAATCTATCTATCTCTGCCTTAAATATATCCACTGACTTGTGGTCTCCACAGCCGTCTGTGGCAAAGAATCCCACAGATTCACCACCCTCTGGCTAAAGAAATTCCTCCTCATCTCCTTCCTAAAGGAAGTCCTTTAATTCTGAGGCTGTGCCCTCTGGTCCTAGACTCTCCCACTAGTGGAAACATCCTCTCCACATCCACTCTATCCGGGCCTTTCACTATTCTGTACGTTTCAATGAGGTGCCCGCTCATCCTTCTAAACTCCAGCGAGTACTGGCCTTGGCAAAGCCAGCAGCATCATCAAGGACCAGTCTCACCCCCGGTCACTCCCTCTTCTCCCCTCTCCCATCGGGCAAGAGGTACAGAAGTGTGAAAACCAACACACACACCTCCAGATTCAGGGACAATTTCTTCCCGGCTGTTATCAGGCAACTGAACCATCCTCTCACCAACTAGAGAGCGGTCCTGACCTCCCATCCACCTCATTGGTGACCCTCGGACTATCCTTGATCGGACTTTGCCGGCTTTACCTTGCACTAAACGTTATTCCCTTTATCCTGTATCTGTACACTGTGGACGGCTCGATTGTAATCATGTATTGTCTTTCCGCTGACTGGTTAGCACGCAACAGAAGCTTTTCACTGTACCTCGGTACACGGGGCAGTAAACTGAACTGAAGGAGTTACCACAGGTGAGTGTCCATGGGAGACGCTGACCACAGAAGGTTGAGCTCGCGAAGACCAAGGTGACCAGTCGTGGCTTGTGGACAACCGCATGGTCTTGTCCTGGCCAGGAGGTCTTATCTAACGGTGGCCGACTAGGAAAAGGGGAGATGCAGCGAGACCTGGGTGTCATGGTACACCAGTCATTGAAGGTAGGCATGCAGGTGCAGCAGGCAGAGAAGAAAGCAAATGGTATGTTAGCTTTCATAGCAAAAGGATTTGAGTATAGGAGCAGGGAGGTTCTACTGCAGTTGTACAGGGTCTTGGTGAGACCACACCTGGAGTATTGCGTACAGTTTTGGTCTCCAAATCTGAGGAAAGACATTCTTGCCATAGAGGGAGTGCAGAGAAGGTTCACCAGACTGATTCCTGGGATGTCAGGACTGTCTTATGAAGAAAGACTGGATAGACTTGGTTTATACTCTCTAGAATTTAGGAGATTGAGAGGGGATCTTATAGAAACTTACAAAATTCTTAAGGGGTTGGACAGGCTAGATGCAGGAAGATTGCTCCCGATGTTGGGAAGTCCAGGACAAGGGTCACAGCTTAAGGATAAGGGGGGAATCCCTTTAAAACCGAGCGAGGATGAGGAGAAAATTTTTTCACACAGAGAGTGGTGAATCTCTGGAAACTCTCTGCCACGCCGGTCGGTCAGTCGGTCAGTCGGTCAGTGTAACCGGGCAGGAGCCGGAGGCGTTGGACATGAGGAGCAAGGGCCATTCGGAGGGTGACCTGGTATGCATCCAGCTGAGCTGCAGGCTTGCATGTTCACCTGCAGGAGG
>NW_026576246.1:0-10000 GCF_028641065.1 Leucoraja erinaceus
TAACCAATCAGTACCCTGTTTTTTCCTGCCTTCTCCCCAATATCCCCTACTCCTCTATCTTTAAGAGCCCTATCTAGCTCCCTCTCTAAAGTATCCAGAGAACTGTCCTCCACCACCCTCTGAGGCAGAGAATTGCACAGACTAACAACTCTCTGTGAGAAAAAGTGTTTCCTCGTCTCTGTTCTAAATGGCTTACCCCTTATTCTTAAACTGTGGCCCCTGGTTCTGGACTCCCCCAACATCGGGAACATGTTTCCTGCCTCTAGCGTGTCCATACCCTTAACAATCTTATATGTTTCAATAAGATATTCTCTCATCCTTCTAAACTCTAGAGTGTACAAGCCCAGCTGCTCCATTCTCTCAGCATATGACAGTCCCGCCATCCCGGGAATTAACCTTGAAAACCTACGCTGCAATCCCTCACTAGCAAGAATGTCTCTTCACAAATTACGCGACCAAAACTGCACACTAGACTCCAGGTGTGGTCTCACCAGGGCCCTGTACATCTGCAGAAGGACCTCTTAACTCCTATACTCGACTCCTCTTGTTATAAAGGCCAACATGCCATTCGCTTTCTTAACTGCCTGCTGTACCAGCATGCTTACTTTCATAGACTGATGAACAAGGACCCCAGATCCCGTTGTACCTCCCTTTCCCAATGTTGCCATTTAGTTAGTAATCTGCCTTCCGTTTTTGATGTTTTGATCTGTGAGGAGGATGCTATGAGAATGCAGGGTAACTTGGACAAGTTGGGTGAGTGGGCAGATGCATGGCAGATGTAGTTTAATGTGGATAAATGTGAGGTTATCCACTTTGGAAGCAAAAACAAGAAGGCAGATTACTATCTAAATGGTGTCAAGGTGGGAAAAGGGGAAGTACAACGGGATCTGAGGGTCTTTGTTCATCAGTCTCTGAAAGTAAGCATGCAGGTGTAGCAGGCAGTGAAGAAAGCATATGGCATGTTGGCTTTTATAACAAGAGGAGTTAGCTCATTCTAAGCTTCCCCCCTTCCACTCCCTTTCTAGTTTCAGTCAATAAAATACTGAGTCAAGCACTTGCTCATCTAAACTTTATTTTGGAAAAACACAATAAGAGTTCCCCACTACTATAGCTAACCACTGCAGGTTCGATTCTCGTATCTGCCTGGCCAAACCCTTCTTGCCTCGTGCAAGCAGAGACACTCCAGAAGGTCACGCAGTCCCATGCGTTCTCCCAGAAGATCGACCCAGGACCTCGTGGGAGCGGCCTTTTATAGGTCCCCGAACCTTGAGGGGCCGAACCACAAGGGGGTGGTCTCTATACAGTCCAATAACAGATATCGAATAACACAGAGCATGATAGACATTTCCCTCATCCAGTAAACAGTGACTAATACATTATGCAACATGTGCCTGGATATTCAAGAAACCCAGACAAGGCTCAACACTTGACCCAATCAACATCTAGCAAAGTAAAGCTTTGCAACAATATTTACAATGTGTGTGTCTGGTTTGCATTCACCCAATCCGTTTCATGCAATTTACACCTAATTGTCAGACTCTGCAGATGTCCCATTCTCTTCCTGCCACTTATCTAGGCTCTAGACAAGCTGGCACCATTCTGCAGCTTGTCCCATTTCTGCAGAAGGCACGTTTAAATTGACCAAATGGCCTAGCAGCCCAGAACCCTTTCCTCAATGTTAGTGTCCTGGCAACTACAATTTGGCCAGAATTAACAACTACAGGAGCAAAGATGTCCTTCTGCAGTTGTACAGGGCCCCAGTGAGACCACACCTGCAGTATTGCGTGCAGTTTTGGTCTCAAAATTTGAGGAAGGACATTCTTGGTATTGAGGTTGGCGGGATTGTCATATGTTGATAGAATGGAGCGGCTGAGCTTGTATAATTTGGAATTTAGGATGAGAGGGGATCGTATTGAAACATATAAGATTATTAAGGGTTTGGACATGCTAGAAGCAGGAAACAGAATCTGGGGCCACAGTTCAAGAATAAGGGGCAAGCTATTTAGAACGGAGATGAGGAAAAGCTTCTTCACCCAGAGAGTTGTGAATCTGTGGAATTCTCTGCCTCAGAGGGTGGTGGAGGCCAATTCTCTGGATGCTTTCAAGAGAGAGTTAGATAGAGCTCTAGGGGCTAGTGGAATCAAGGATATGGGGAGAAGGCAAGCACAGGGTACTGATTGTGGATGATCAGCCATGATCACAATGAATGGCGGTGCTGGCTCGAAGGGACAGATTGCCTCCTCCTGCACCTATTGTCTATTATTTGTTCCTGTACTGTATTGTTCTATGTTCTATGTCCATCTGATGAGCATTCACACTCGTATAACTTGTCCTGCAAGCCTCATGTACTCCACTTCATCCCCTCCACAGATGCTTCCTGACCAGTTGAGACCCTCCAGCACTTTGTGTTTTTCTGAAGATTCCAGCCCCTGCAGTTCCTTGTGCCTCTGCTCCCGTCCTTGCCATCCCTTGCCATTCTCAGCATCCTTCCATCCATCCTGCTTGTAGCTGTGTGAGTGCCACTTCAGAGTCATAGTGTGATCCAGCGTGGAAACTTCAGCCCCTTCAGCCCAAGTTGCCCACATCGGCCTATATACCACATCTGCACTAGTCCCACCCACCTGCGTTTGGTCCATATCCCTCTAAACCTGTCCAATCCATGTACCTATAACTGTTTCTTAAACATTGAGATAGTCCCAGCCTAAACTATCTCCTCCGGCAGCTCGTTCCATGCACCCACCACCCTTTGTGTGAAAAAGTTATCTCACAGATTCCTATTAAATCTTTTCCCCTTCACCTTAAACCCATGTCCTCTGGTCCTCGTTTCCCCTACTGTGGGCAAGAGACTCCGTGCATCTACCCGATCTATTCCTCTCATGATTTTATACACCTCTATAAGATCACCCCTCATCCTCCTGCACTCCAAGGAAATAGAGACCCAGCCATCTAAACCTCTCCCTATAGCTCAGGCCCTCAAGTCCTGGCAACATCCTTGTAAATCTTCTCTATACCTTTTCCTGCTTGACAACATCTTTCCTATAGCACGATGCTCAGAACTGAATTATTTGTCCTTCTTTGTTTGAAGACATAACGACCCAACCCGCTGGCAAGTGTACATGGGATCGGTGGAAGTGGGGACAGGCACCAGACGAGACATCAGACGGATCATCGTCCACCCCGAATACGCATTGAACACCACATTCGACTATGATGTTGCAGTCCTGGAACTGTCCAGCCCACTCAGCCTCTCCAGTGTCATCTACCCGATCTGCCTCCCGTCCAGTGAACAAGTGTTCCCCAGCGGCCAGCAGTGCTACATCACAGGATGGGGCGCTCTCACTTTCTCAGGTACGGACTACTGAGGATGAATTGAGTTGAGTATAGAAGCAAAGAGGTCCTTCTGCAGTTGAACAGGGCCCTAGTGAGACCACACCTGGAGTATTGTGTGCAGTTTTGGTCCCCTAATTTGAGGAAGGACATTCTTGCTATTGAGGGAGTGCAGTGTAGGTTTACAAGGTTAATTCCCGGGATGGCGGGACTGTCATATGCTGAGAGAATGGAGCAGCTGGGCTTGTACACTCTGGAGTTTAGAAGAATGAGAGGGGGTCTTATTGAAACATATAAGATTATGAAAGGCTTGGACACGCTAGAGGCAGGAAACATGTTCCCGATGTTGGGGGAGTCCAGAACAAGGGCCACAGTTTAAGAATAAGTGGTAAGCCATTTAGAACGGAGATGAGGAAACACTTTTTCCCACAGAGAGTTGTGAATATGTGGAATTCTCCTGCCTCGGAGGGCGGTGGAGGCCGGTTCTCTGGATGCTTTCAAGAGAGAGCTAGATAAGGCTCTTAAAGATTGTGGAGTCAGGGGATATGGGGAGAAGGCAGGAACGAGGTACTGATTGGGGATGATCAGCCATGATCATATTGAATGGCGGTGCTAGCTCGATGGGCTGAATGGCCTACTTCTTCGTCTACTGTCTATTGAATAGGCAGCATCCCCACCAAGCTCACCCAAAACAACACCTATCCAGACAAAAGAAGAATTTAGAAATTAGGAGAGTTTAGTTTAGTTTAGAGATACAGCACAGAGATTAGGGAAACAGGCCCTTCGGCCCACGGAGTCTGCACCGACCAGTGATCCCCACACACAACACAATTCTACACACACTAGCAACAATCTTTTAACAATTATTTTTACCAAAGTCAATCAACCTACAAACCTGGATGTCTTTGGAATGTGGGAGGAAACCATAGCACCCGGAGAAAACCCACGTGGTCACGGGGAGAACGTGCAAACTCCATACAGACAGCACCCGTAGTCAGGATGGAACGCAGGTCTCTGGTGCTGTGAGGCAGCAACTCTACCGCTGTGCCACCGTGACGCCTTGTTCCCCACAGATGCTGCCTGACCCGCTGAGTTACTCCAGCACTCTGTGAAACGTCACCTATCCATGTTCTCCACAGATGCTGCCTGACCCGCTGAGTTACTCCAGCACTCTGTGAAACGTCACCTATCCATGTTCTCCACAGATGCTGCCTGACCCGCTGAGTTACTCCAGCACTCTGTGAAACGTCACCTATCCATGTTCCCCACAGATGCTGCCTGACCCGCTGAGTTACTCCAGCACTCTGTGAAACGTCACCTATCCATGTTCTCCACAGATGCTGCCTGACCCGCTGAGTTACTCCAGCACTCTGTGAAACGTCACCTATCCATGTTCTCCACAGATGCTGCCTGACCCGCTGAGTTACTCCAGCACTCTGTGTATAACACAGGTAATACCTTTATCCAATGTACTGCTGCACCTCAGTGATGTGACGACTTTAGTGTTTAAATTGTTTTTTCCAGGATCCTTTCCCAACATCCTACAAGAAGCAGAAGTGTCGGTTATTGATGACCAAACGTGCAGGAATATCTACGGATCCGATATCACTCCGAGAATGCTGTGTGCTGGTGTATTAACGGGAGGAGTAGGTTCATGTCAGGTACCCTTACAATTTTATTCACATTTACCGAGTAAAAATGATGTAGATTCTGTGTTCATTAATAACAGCAATGAGTGACTTCAGCAAGTAGCTTTAGGTTGGAGATACAACTTGGAAACAGGCCCTTCGGCCCACTGAGTATGTGCCTGCATGGATTTTCTCCTGGTGCTCCGGTTTCCTCCCACATTCCAAAGATATGCAGGTTTGTACGTTAATTGGCTTCAGTAATTTGTAAATTGTAAATTGTCCCTAGTGTGTGTAGGATAGGATTGGTGTGTGGGGAGTCAGGGGATATGGGGAGAAGGCAGGAACGGGGTAATGATTGTGGATGATCAGCCACGATCACATTGAATGGTGGTGCTGGCCTGAAGTGTTGAATGGCCTCCTCCAGCACCTATTGTCTATTGTCACAGATGTGGGGGCTTTGGCGAGGGTGCAGAGGAGTTTTACGAGCAGGCTGGCTGGATGAGAGGGTATTAGCTACCGAGAGTGTTTGGACAGACGTGGATTGTTTTTTTCTCTAGAGCTTTAGAAGTTGCGGGGAGACCTGAGAGAAGTTTCTAAAGTTATGAGAGGCATAGATACGATAGACAGTCAGAACTTTTTCCTAGAATGGGATAATAAGATACTTGAGGACATAGGTTTAAGGTGAGAGGGGCAAAGTTTAAAGGAGATGTGTGGGGCAAGTGTTTTTCACGGAGGGTGGTGGTGCCTGGAACATGTTGCCAGGTGGTGGAGGCAGATACGATAGTGGTGTTAAAGAGGCTTTTAGATAGGCACCAGGCATGTGCAGTCGGGGTAGGCAAGGTAGTCTGATTAAAATTATAAAAAGGTAATTATTAAATGTAAATAGTAAAGATTTCTAATTCATTTACTAAATTCAGTATTTATTATTAAATGGTTATTATTTTAATAATGGATCTTAGGTGGTGGTATTTCTCGCGTGCCTTTTATCCGCAGTACGTGTAATACACGTAACTACGTACAATTCGCGTCCCGTGGACGCTGCTTCAAGCCTTCATGTACAATGGGCAATAAAAGCAGCAGAAATCCTGCCTTTACACGGTGGACTGTGCACAAGGTGCTGCACACGCCCACAGGAGAGGAGACCGATCTCCGCATGCGCGGTTTCACCATTTTCTGAGCGTGCGTTGATTTTTAAAAGTCAACTGACAGCCCAGGGCCTACCCCGAGTAATTCCTCATGGCACGAGCCTGATAGGCTCATGGATATGCAGAGAATAGAGGTATATGGATCACGTGCAGGTTGATAATGGTCTTGGCATCATGTTTGGCAGCAACATTGGGCCGAGGAGCCTGTGCCTGGGCTGGACTGTTCTGTCCTATGATTGAATGTAAAGGAGACGTTATTTTGTAAAGGGTGAAGCAACTCACGAGCTGAGGATCAGTCACGTGTTCACTCAATGTCCGCCACTCACACTCTACACAGCAGCTGTGGAAAGCATCTTGTCCGGAAATATCACAATCTGGTGTGGGAATTGCTCTGCCCAGGACAAGAAGGCTCTGCAGAGAGTAGTACGTTTGTCCGAACGCACTATGGGAACTTCACTCGCCCCTCTGCAGGAACTATACATCAGGAGGTTCAACTCCAGAGCCAATAAAATCATAGGAGACCCCTTCCACCCCAGCAACGGACTGTTCCAGCTGCTACGGTCAGGTAAACGGCTCCATGGCCATGCTGTGAGAACGGAGATGTTGAGAAGGAGTTTCTTCCCAGAGGCCATTAGGACTGTAAACTCCTATCTCACCAGGGACTAACTTTACTGAATCACTCTACTGCTTTTTTTTAAATTGCTGATTTATTTTTTCCTTTTTCCTTCCGTCTACAACATTTAATATATAAAAGAATATGTGATTCTGGTGCATTCTGATTGTAGTTTGTTTGTTTGTTTGGCCTTTTGCACAAAGTCCGTGAGCATTGCCACTTTTCATTTCACTGCACATCTCGTATGTGTATGTGATGAATAAACTTGACTTGACGTCTGCCTTGCTTTGTCACAGGGGGATTCTGGAGGACCCTTGGCCTGCAGTGACTCGAGAGGAAGCTGGTTCCTGGCGGGAATCGTCAGCTTTGGCAACGGATGTGCTCGGCCCAACTTCCCTGGCGTCTACACGCGTGTGACAGCCGTGAGAGATTGGGTGGAACAACAGACAGGGGTGTGATCCAGCCACCCCCCCCCCCCCCCCCCCTCCCCCCCTTTTTTAAACCCCCCCCCCCCCCCTCACCCCCCCCCCCCCCCCCCCCCCCCCCCCCATCAGAGCTTTCTTCAAACTGATGGAGCAATGTTACTCTAACCCCATTCTCCATCCCCCGCCCCCATCCCCATCCCCCATCCCTGGGACCTGGGGGATTTATCCACCTTAATGCTCTTCACGATTATCAACACCATCTTCATCTCAAACTGCCCTGACATTTCCATGCTTACATTCCTCAACAGTATCTTCACTCACGGTGTGGGTGGGATATCAAACACCTCAAGCCAACCGTGAGGATGAAGATAGACACAAAATGCTGGAGTAACTCAGCGGGACAGGCAGCATTTCTGTAGAGAAGGAATGGGTGATGCTTCTGGTCGAGACCCTTCTTCTCTTGACTCAAAACGTCACCCATTCTTCTCCAGAGATGCTGCCTGACCCGCTGAGGTACTCCAGCACTCTGTGAAATGTCACCTATCCATGTTCTCCACAGATGCTGCCTGACCCGCTGAGTTACTCCAGCATCTTGTGTCTACCATCAGCATTGGAGTCTGCCCCTCAGTGTAAGCTCATTATTTTACACCTACAATGGTTTTGTTTCCTTTGAAAACTGATGTGAAATTTCAAACTAATAAAAGATCGTTTTGGCGTCAATCCTGATTCTAGAGTAATATTTAACACTAATGTGGCGACTAAGTTATGATGCAACAAATATGCTCACCCCTCCTGCTGTGTAAAGGCTAGTGATCAGATATAAACTGTAAATTATATATTCCAATGATTATTTAACAGAATAAAAGAAATAAGTTGAATTTTTATATCAAAGCTGTTGTCTGTGCATTATTGATAATGTTGTCTAATTAGTGTTGGTCATACAAAGTGGAAACAGGCCCTTCGGCCCAAATCATGTGTGCCAACCAACATGCCCCATCTACACTAGTCCCACCTGCCCACTTTTGGTCCATACGCCTCCAAACTTTTCCCATCCATGTACCTGTCCAAGTGTCATTTAAATGCTGTTATAATATCTGCCTTGAGTACCTCCTGTGGCAGCTCGTTCCATACACCCGCCAACCTCTATGTGAAAATGTTACCCTTCTGGTTCCTATTAAATCTTTTGTCACTCAGAGAAACATAGAAAAAGAAGAGAATTTGTACCCTGTTCCTGCTTTTTCTCCCATATCCCTTGATTCATTTAGACTTAACCTAAATCTAACACTCTTGAATACAAGATTCAAGAGTTTATTGTCATGTGTCCTGGTTAGGACAATGAAATTCTTGCTTTGCTTCAGCACAACACAATATAGAAGGCATGAATAACTTGCCAGAATATAGAAGGCATGAATACATCCAGTGAATTGGCCTCGACTGCCTTCTGTGGCAGAGAATTCCATAGATTCACAACCCTGGGTGAAGAAGTTTTTCCTCATCTCAGTCCCAAACATGTTCCTGATGTTTGGGGAGTCCAGAACCAGGTGCCACCAGCTGCTGCAGGAGCTGTGAGTATATCACTCCCCCGTGGGCCCACAGCATCACAAGCACCGCAGCCCGCCTGCCTCAACTACCTCCTCTGGCAGCTTGTTCCATACACCCACTGTGTGAAAAAGTTGCCCCCCCCGGATTCCTAATAAATCTTTTCCCCTTCACCTTGAACCTATGTCCTCTGGTCCTCGATTCCCTTACTATGGGGAAGAGACTTTGTGCATCTACCCGATCTATTCCTCTCGTGATTTTATACACCTCTATAAGATCAGTCAATGAAGAAACAGGCAAAGTCTCTCCAAAGCAACAAGTACACAAATTTATTTTTCTTTATTAAATTGCAAGCATTTTCTTCCTACAGTCAAAAGAAAAGAAGCCACTGTCAAGCTGTTGGCACATTCATGTACAAAAACAGATTAATTATACAGCCTGCTACCAAGCATTCCTTGTGAAAATACAAAGTCTAGGACCAGAAGCCAATATAGTATTATTACTGAATACAAGACATCATATCCCAATCAAAGACGTTGATTAAATCGACACAACCTATCGATATTGCACAAAAGTAATCAAACACTACACTAAAGTGTACTTGGAGAGTGGCAGCAGAAGACAGCTGTGTAGTTGGTCACCAAGGTAAGACAGCCCAATGCTCAAAGAAATACCATCAACTCTCAAAAACTACCCCCATACCTAGAGAATAATCATGCGGTCATTAACAGTTACGTCAAAGTTCTTATCTAACACATAAAACGCTTAAAAATCACCAAATGTTGCATGACAGTTACAGTATAAAGCAGGTCTCAATTCCCTTAACTTCATTAGAAATGCACTCACATCAGGAAATAGGACATCAATAGTCCACAATAAGTCCACAAACTGGACCAAAAGAAAAACAGATGGGGATTAAACATCCAAAGAACATCACTGGAGATTTTGTTCAGGCGATGGGGTTGAGGGAGACACCTTACTGCAAACAGACAGTGGCATCAAGAGGCAATACAGAATAAAACTTAACACAACCGTTGTGGTTCCATATCAGAGAAACACTCTCAACCACTCTCACACTACAAGTTTCACAGACTGTAGCTTCTCATTTCTCCCTCGTCTAAATATTTAACACCAACTTTTGCCATTAGTGGCTTGAATATGTTCACGACAACAGACTTTGTGCTGTTTCCCCAAGTGTGTCTGGGGGAGAAGTCCAGCGCTAGTTGCTTGCATTGAATGTGGCGACATGTCCACCCGAACCTTCGGCTAGTGACGGCAACTAGAGTCAAACTTCTCCACTGACAGAAACCCCTTTCACCAGCT